>NC_081181.1:174822801-175015190 GCF_029867415.1 Vicia villosa
TTTCAACCTTTAAAATACTTAATAAATGTCGATGAAGATCATACCGTTATTACATTTCATAGTAGGAAAGAAATGATTGGGGTGTAGGCCTCGATGTATGTTCTTTCCTACTTAGCGGAGAAGAAATGATTGAGGTGTGAAGCCTCGATGTATTTCTTAACCGTTGTTTAGAGAAACGATCGTGGTGTAGGCCTCGATGTGCATTCTCTAAATATTCACAAAAAAAAAAAAAACTCTTTTTGTATCTCCTTTACTTAGCGGAGAAGAAATGATTGAGGTGTGAAACCTCGATGCATTTCTTAACCGTTGTTTAGAGAAACGATTGTGGCGTAGGCCTCGATGTGCGTTCTCTAAATATGCAAAACAAAACTCTTTTTGGTATGATCTAAGTCACAAATCAAAATCCCCTTTAAAAAACACCAACCAAAAACACTTCAAAAAACCTAATAAATGTTCAGACTTTAAACAAAAGTAAGGAAGTGATGCGAGACCTTGTAGTGGGTTCTCGTCATCATGGAATTACCCTAAAAGACACAAACCAATCATTTCTTTTTCTTTTGCCTAAGGGCACCGTTATCTCCGCTCCATTGCATCCTAGGCTGTCCCTTATGCAAGAGCGTGAGCGTTAACGCCGCCCAACTAAAAAACACAAAAACAAACAGAAAATCGTGAGCCGAGCTACGGTAACTCTGATTCCTGAAAAGGATACGTAGGCAGCGGGGTAGGGCCCGTGCGAGTACAATTCTTTATTTTCCCTACATTTTGCATTCATTTCGCATATAGACATAGACATAGTTATACACCCATTAGATAGAAACAAACATAGGTGGATACCATCGAGTACGATGGGCGCGAGGGGTGCTAGTACCTTCCCCTTGCGTAACCGACTCCCGTGCCTTGATTCTCTGGTCGCGAGACCTTGTTCCTTCCTTTGCTAGGTTTTCTGATATTCCTTTCCCTTATGGGATAAATATATTGGTGGCGACTCTGTTCATTTTTCGCGAGCGTGCGACAAATCCAAACAAATCCTCATCGTTCATCAAATTTATCAAAATATCACCAAACCCCATCATACAACTATTAACCCCTTAAATTAAATATAATAACTAGGATAACCCCCTTACCTTAGATTATTGCTAGCTTTGATTCTCTTCCCAAATTCTACGGTTGGTTCCCTTCTCCTCTTCTTGCCCTAACTCTCTCTCTTTCTTTCACACTTCTCCAAAATTCTACGATGAATGAATTGTCCTTCTCTCCTCTTCCTTGTTTAATCCTTGGATCCTTAATATGGTTTTCCCAATTTCGCCTTTACTAACTCTACCTCATATTATCTCCTTATTTAATTTAATTTAATTAATAATGCTAATTAGAACTATATTATTTTATTATCCTAACTAAAATCTCAATTCCACTACCCCACACACATCAACATAACATCACACGTCACATAAACACTGCATATACTCATCGATAAATCACAATGACTCATATAATCACAAAACAACCAAATAATAGATTAAATAATTAAATCTAATTATCAAGGTGTTTCAACTCTCCCCTATTTAAAAAATTTCTGCCCTCGAAAATTACCTGACAGAAACAAGAACAGATAAGACTTTCACCTACTGATCCACCCCACAACACCTTCACTAAGGCAATTTCTTTACCTCGCAACTGCCTCACTTCTCGTCCTTCTACTCGCACAGGCAACGTTCCAATATTCAAGTTATCCCTCAACTGTATATCATCCATTTAAATCACATGCGAAGGATCCGAAATATATCTCCTTAACTGAGACACATGAAACACATCATGAAGATTTGCAAGTGACGGTGGAAAGGAAATCTGATAAGCCACCTCACCTATCCTCTCTGAAATATGATACAAACCAATAAAATGTGGCGTAAGCTTTCTATAGTTCAATGCTCTACCGACACCAGTTACTGGAGTAACTCTAAAAAACACATGATCATCCACGTGGAACTCAAGTGATTTCCTCCTCTTATCATGATAACTCTTCTGACGACTCTGAGAAGTCTTCATCCTTTCCCGGATCATCCTTATTTTTTCATTCATCTCTTGCACAATCTCAGGTCCGAGTATAACACTCTCGCCTGATTCATACCAACACAACGGAGTTTTACACCTTCTACCATACAATTCTTCACACGGTGTCATATCGATACTTGCATGAAAATTATTGTTGTAAGTAAACTCAATCAATGACAAATGGCTATCTCAAGATCCTCCTTAGTATAACACGCAAGCCCTTAACAAATCTTACAATGACTAAATAGTCCTCTCGGTCTGACCATCTGTCTCCGGATGATACGCCAAACTCAATCTCATTGTACTACCCAAAGCATATTGCAAACTCTCCCAAAACCTTGATGTAAACCTCAGATCCCTATCTGACACAATACTTGACGGTATCCCATGCAATTTCACAATCTCTTCAATATACATCTCAACCAACTTAGAAATAGGATAGTTAATCTTCATTGATAAGAAATGAGCCGATTTAATCACTCAAATAAAATCATTGCCCTTGACAGTCCTCGGTAAAACCATCACAAAATCCATGGAAATACTATCCCACTTTCATTTGGAATATTTAATGGTTTCATTAACCCAAAAGGTTTATGATGTTCAACCTTCGACTTTTGACAAGTTAAGCAAACATAAAACAAACTCAGCAACATCTTTCTTCATACCAGGCCACCAAAATAATCTCTTCAAGTCTTGATACATCTCCGTAGCACCCAGGTGAATACTTACACCACTTCTATGACCTTCTTCAAGGATACACTTCTTAAGCTCAAAAACATCTGGAATACACACTCTATTCCCAAATCTCATCACATCATTTTCACCGACTCAAAATTCACCTCCTTTACCTTGGTTAACCAATGTCAATTGCTCAACCAATTTCAAGTCAGACTTCTGTCCTTCTCGGATTTCTTCAAGAATACCACTCGTCAGTTTCAACATTCCCAATTTTACACTATCAGGAGTTGAATCACACACTAGACTCATATCTCTGAATTGTTCAACTAATTCCAATTCACACACCATCATCATTGACATATGCAAATACTTCCTACTCATTGCATCAACTAAGTCATGCGTAGGATAATTCCTCTCACGACTTTAAGTTGTCTAGAAGCATAGGCAACAACTTGTCCATTTTGCATCAATACTCCACCAAGGCCCATTTTTGACGCATCACAATACACCACAAAAGACTCACTCGGATTAGGAAAAAGTAATACCAGAGCGGTCGTCAACTTTTTCTTCAATTCTACAAAACTGTTTTCACACGCAACATCCCATACATAAGTTTGACCCTTTCAAGTCAACTGAGTCAATGGTAATGCCTACTTAGAAAATTCGTCAACGAATCTTTGGTGATTAGATAAAACAATGAAAATTTGGTTTGATATATTTTTATTTATTTATAAATTCATAAATGATAGAGTTAGGAGTGTTATTATGTGCTTGTGACTTACTCATGTAAAAATATTGTTTTTGTTATGTTATGAAAATGCTAATTTTTGTAGAAATGAAATAGATAAGTTGCATTTGATCGTTTCCTAAACAGTTGAAATGCTTACTTTAGTAGAGTTATTCGTTTGTTCAGGATCCTTTAAGTTAATATAATTTTTAAAATAGTTTTCTCGGTTAAACCATAGACACTTTCGTAGCCTTGGTTTAATCATTTGGCCTTTTAAACTTGTATATCAGTCCTATCTTTTTAGTGTATTGACTACTATCTAGTGTTATCTCAACATTCGTTGAGATATATATAAAAAATTCCAAAAATAATAAATCAATCATTTAGATTCTCATAACAAAATTAGGATTAAAAACCTAAATGAGGTTTATCATTTAAACATTCCTCACGATCCTAAGTCTATAATGAAATTGCTCGCACATGATAAGTGAGATCATAAACATAATTGTTAATATAGACATATGCATAAAGTAAATTAAGAACTAATAAACAATAGAGCAAATAAAACCAAATGAAACTTGAATTATAAAATGAAATGCACAATAATGTTTATTCTCCATTGGAGTCTTTGCAGCAAACATTAGATTCCCACGAGTAAATTGTGTAGAAAAATATCTAAAGTCTAAGAGAGATTACAATTGATGTTTTTACATAATTATATAGCCTTTAACACATTATAATGGGAATAATTTGAATTGAAAGCATGACCATTAAGTACAAAACATTAGAAGGAGTATGAAGTTGAAAACTTGAGACCATTGGGCCTTTATAGATGTATTTTAGAAATACTGATCCCCCAGTAAAATTGAAACACAATTATAATTAGAAGATGTGGACAGGGCGTTGATGTTGTAGAAAGTACAAGTCAAATGTAAGTATTTTGTATTATCGTATCCACAGGGATTGGAGCGATATCAAAACCGTTCAACAATTTCTATAGTTCTAAGCATAGAGTTTCAAGTTTGTTTGGTTGAAAGTTACGGAAAGTAAAAATGCGTAAATGACGAAAGATAAGTTTCAGAGGAAAAGACTTGTTGGGAATTGGTTTTCATCCACCAATTCAATATGTAAATCTTAGATCAGTTATACATAATGTATGCTTGTTTCAATATCATCACGTATTGCTCACAACAAAGTTCATGTCTAAACGTTTGTTGAGATTTCTACCTTATGGTTTAATCGACGATTTCTCAGCCTATTAAACGATACGGTAGCATTAATTTTCAATACTTGAAGTGAATATTAAACCTAAATCTATGTCTAGCATTTAGAGTTTAATATTTGTTATCTTGGATCGAGATTAGAATCGTATTTGTCAATATCAATTCAATCCATGAAATAAACGATGAAACAAAGATAACAACAATAATGATTCAAACATAAATTATATATAATGCCATGATCAAAGAAAATACATACTGTTTCGGTGAACTACGACCAAGCCCAACAAGAGAGGGATTTAGCTACTCATGGTAGCTTGAAGAACAATGGAAGATTCGAGTTGGAACGACATCAACGATGATTTCCCGACTCTCGATGTATGTCCATCTCCCTCTCCCTAAAAACCTCTATTTCTGTTACTATTACAAAGGTATTACAAGATAAAAGTGAATTAATGCTTCTGAACTGGTTTCTGCTCCTTTTATAGCTGTTCTGGCCGCCTGAGTTCGCTACGCGAACAGAAGTTCGCTGGAGCGAATGTGCTTCGCTTCTGCTCGCTGCTAGCAAAACTGGAAATTTTGCTTCTGACTTCGTTCGCTACAGCGAAATATGGTTCGCTACAGCGAATCGGGCCTTCGCTACCATTCGCTACCTTTCGCTGCAGCGAATGCACTGTTTCTGGATTTTTGCCTTTGAGTGCCTGGAGTTCACTACAGCGAAATATAGCTCGCTGCAGCGAATGCTCTATTTTTTGGTTTTTGCTTTAAGGCCAAATCCTGCACAAAAACAAACCAAGCCAAGTAATCTTGCACAATAATAGTTTATTCAATAATTGGGGGTTTTTATGTGAGAAATAGGTCAAATAAGCAAGATAAGTGCTATGTTATGATAAGTCATTTTAGCATGAATAAAGCACTTATCAAACTCTCCACAACTTGAATCTTTGTTTGTCCTCAATCAAAGTAAAAACAAAAGCAAGAGTTTCTAAACCACTTTCACATGATTAACCAAATTTCTCAATGAAGTATAGGAGGCACATGGCTCTTTGAAGTTTGAACATCCAAGGATAAATGTTTTATGACTTCCTTTAGTACTTAGACATATTCATGAAACAAGTCTTCCACATAAAAACCATGTCAATCAATCCAAAGCACTAAACATGTTTAATCATGAATCACACTTACCACACTTTTTGTATAAGTGAAAATGATGAAGTATTTTTGATCTCTCACATGACAAATCTTGCTAACATCTTGATTTAAATTCATACATTCATCCAAGCAAGATATATTGATATGCAAAAACATAGATCACAAGGACTTTCATGGTTGTAATGAGGTGTCATTCTTAAGGCTAATGGAAAAATGGTATTGAGGAGCATTCATACATATTTCTTCTTTTACACTCATTGCTCATCTTGTTCAATTCTTTTTCTTTTTGATAATCATGTTCCTCTTCCTTTTCCTTTTCTTTCTGTTTTCTTTTATTTTTGATTCTTTTGAATTCATATTTTTCTTTCTTTTTGGAAGAGGATACTTTCTTTTTCTTTTCACTTTTGAATAAAACCTTATTTCTCTTTTGAATGCTCCCTTTTGAGTTATCACAGGATGTTCTTTGTTGTCAAGGTTTCTTTCAAGAAAAGGTGGAATCTATCATATGTGAACTTTTATGTTTTTCCGAGAGATAGAACAAAATTCATTAAGTGGTTTACTTAATGCATTTTGTTTAGTTCACCATGATAGATTTGTATTATAAGGCTAAAAAATGGTTGCAAATGATCACTCTCTTTCAAGGACATTGAGGCTATATTTGGTTTTAGTAGTTATGCTCAAGTTCAAGAAATTGCCTTGATCCCTTCTATGTCTTTTACAATTATCAACATGAATGCAGGATTAAGCATGAATCAAACGAGTTAAAACAAGAATTTGTCAGTCTCCTTAACATATGGTGAACAATGGAAGGTTACCTCACTATTTATGGTTTATAACTAAGTGATTCATAAGAGGCATGTCATGGCATATGACTTGAATGAAATAGTTTTTCTGCAGCTTACTCATGTCATGTATATGCTAAATTCTAGGAAAGCTATAAACATGTACCTTGGCTATTGCAATCCTCTCAAGTCATAACCCTTTTCTTGTATCTTTGGTTTATGTGAAATTGGTCCTCTACTCCATGCTTCTTCTTTTAATTCATTGTTAGAGGACAACAAGTATCATGAATTTGGTCATAAGTCATCTATAGCTCAAAATGAAAACACACAAAAATCAAAAATGAAGAAGATGGCATGATTGGCAAAGATTTTTGCTGAATTTGTTGCGTTCGCTGCAGCGAAGCAGGGCTTCGCGTAGCGAACTCTGCATAATTCTGTTTTCTGCAGAATTTCATTTGTGCCATGTCATGATGTCTTCTTCTTACCAATTCAACTAATGATGCATAAAGATAATAAAGAAGTAAAAGGTTGGGTTACCTCCCAACAAGTGCTTGTTTAACGTCATTAGCTCGACGCCTGTTTCGAATAAACTTACGGTGGTTTGTATGAATTTATCAAAACATCCTTGCCACCATTATTTGGCCTTTCTTTCTTATCCATTCCTTTCAATGCTTCCAGGCCTACTTCATCAGGAGCTTTAACCTTGGAATCCTCTTTGTGTTGAAACAATGTGAAATTGATTTCTTCATCTTTGTGCCTTATTTTCATCTTCCCTTTATCCACGTCAATCATCATTCTTGCTGTTTTTATGAATGGACGTCCTAAGATCGGAGGGCTGTCTTCATCTTCGTTCATGCTGATTACCACAAAGTCAGTTGAAAATCGAAAACCCTCCAGTTTGACCATTACATCTTTCATTACGCCAATTGGTTTTGTGGTTGATTTGTCAGCAAGTTGCAACTTCATTGTTGTAGGGTTCAAGTGAAGATCTTCAATCTTTCTCATGGTGGATAATGGAAGAAGATTGACGCTTGATCCAAGATCTACTAAAGCGTTATCGAAATAGATATTTCCAATGGTAACCGGTAAAGTAACTTTTCCAGGATCCGCATTGTTTTCTTCCTCCTCCTTACGTTTTCCTTTCTCTTGATTTTTCTCCACAACTATACCTTTTGAATTCTCCCCAACTTTATCTTGAATAATGTCACCACCTTTCGTTGTGATTGCGTTACAGGTTTCCTGGGGATTAACTTGAGTGGTGGCAGAAAACGTACCTTTTTGCTGCTCACTTAGTTGCTTCGCAATTTGTCCAACTTGCGTTTCAAGATTTCTAATTGACGCATCGGTGTTTTTCTGGTTTGCCATGGATAATTGCATGAATTGATTCAAGGTATCCTCGATCTTTGAAAGCTTATCTGGCTGCGTGTAACTTTGGTACTGATTTGGTCGGTTTTGGCCATAGTTTGCGTTGTTATTGTGTGGATAACCTTGATTGTACGGAACTTGCCTTTGTTGTTGATTTCCCATATATTTTACCTCTTCGTTGATCGGGGGACAGAAACCAGTTGGATGATCACCCGTACAAAGTTCACAAAAAGCTACTTGTTGTGATGCGTTTGACGAACCGTGCATATCTTTGAGTTGTTGAGGAAGCTTGGACAGCTGTTTTGTCAATTCCTCTACGGTTTGAGTGAGCAGTTTGTTTTGTGCTAGGATTGCATCATTTGTACCCAATTCCAAGACTCCAGGCTTCTTTTGGACGGTACCTCGATTGTGTTGAACTTGGTGATCTGTGAGAGCCATCCTATCAATGATTGAAATTGCTTCTGCTGCACTTTTTGCTATCAAGGAACCTCCAGCTGTTGCGTCAAGTAAAAGCTTCGGTTGAGGTAATAATCCATTACGGAAAATGTGGATTTGTGACATGTCGTCGAAACCGTTGTTTGGACACTTCCGTAGCATGGATTTATAGCGTTCCCAGGCTTCACACAAAGTTTCATTTGAAAATTGGGTGAATGTGGCGATAGCTGTCTTTGCATCCATGAATCGGTTGTGAGAAAAGAATCTGCTGAGAAAGTTTCTCTCTAACACATTCCAATTGGTCATGGTTTCTGTTGATTGATCAAGGTACCAATCCTTTGCTTTTCCGATCAAAGAGTGTGGAAATAACCTCATGAAGACAGCTTCCTCTTCAGCCTCTGGTGCACCTAATGTACCAGCTATTTCGTAGAATCGGGTAAGGTGAGTGTATGGATCTTCATGATCCAAACCTGCAAAAGGATTAGCATAAATAATTTGCAGCAGTCCTGTTTTCATCTCAGCTCGTCTTGCGGCTGGATTGTTGGTGAGATGGGCGAACCGCCTTGGGCTACTTTCACAAGGACCATTAACAACTTCAGCCATTGTTTCTTTTGATGAATTTGATGAGGAAGTTGATGTAGATGCTCCTTTCTTTTTCTGTTTGGATTTTTGTTTCTTCGTTTGCCTTTTGTTCTTTCGGATTGTTCTTTCGATCTCGGGATCAAAAAGAAGTTGCTCCTTTGAACTTTTGCCTCGAAGCATAAACAGAAATTTTTCCACCTATCCAAACACTTGAGCAAACGTTGCAACAAACAGAAAAATATATACAATACATAAACAAATGCACAAAGCTTAAAAGTATAGAAACGATTGCGATGTTTTAATATCTTAAACGCCAATCCCCGGCAACGGCGCCAATTTGATGTTGTAGAAAGTACAAGTCAAATGTAAGTATTTTGTATTATCGTATCCACAGGGATTGGAGTGATATCAAAACCGTTCAACAATTTCTATAGTTCTAAGCATAGAGTTTCAAGTTTGTTTGGTTGAAAGTTACGGAAAGTAAAAATGCGTAAATGACGAAAGATAAGTTTCAGAGGAAAAGACTTATTGGGAATTGGTTTTCATCCACCAATTCAATATGTAAATCTTAGATCAGTTATACATAATGTATGCTTGTTTCAATATCATCACGTATTGCTCACAACAAAGTTCATGTCTAAACGTTTGTTGAGATTTCTACCTTATGGTTTAATCGACGATTTCTCAGCCTATTAAACGATACGGTAGCATTAAGTTTCAATACTTGAAGTGAATATTAAACCTAAATCTATGTCTAGCATTTAGAGTTTAATAGTTGTTATCTTGGATCGAGATTAGAATCGTATTTGTCAATATCAATTCAATCCATGAAATAAACGATGAAACGAAGATAACAACAATAATGATTCAAACATAAATTATATATAATGCCATGATCAAAGAAAATACATACTGTTTCGGTGAACTACGACCAAGCCCAACAAGAGAGGGATTTAGCTACTCATGGTAGCTTGAAGAACAATGGAAGATTCGAGTTGGAACGACATCAACGACGATTTCCCGACTCTCGATGTATGTCCAGCTCCCTCTCCCTAAAAACCTCTATTTCTGTTACTATTACAAAGGTATTACAAGATAAAAGTGAATGAATGCTTCTGAACTGGTTTCTGCTCCTTTTATAGCTGTTCTGGCCGCCTGAGTTCGCTACGCGAACAGAAGTTCACTGTAGCGAATGTGCTTCGCTTCTGCTCGCTGCTAGCAAAACTGGAAATTTTGCTTCTGACTTCGTTCGCTACAGCGAAATATGGTTCGCTACAGCGAATCGGGCCTTCTCTACCATTCGTTACCTTTCGCTGCAGCGAATGCACTGTTTCTGGATTTTTGCCTTTGAGTGCCTGGAGTTCGCTACTGCGAAATATAGTTCGCTGCAGCGAATGCTCTGTTTTCTGGTTTTTGCTTTAAGGCCAAATCCTGCACAAAAACAAACCAAGCCAAGTAATCTTGCACAATAATAGTTTATTCAATAATTGGGGGTTTTTATGTGAGAAATAGGTCAAATAAGCAAGATAAGTGCTATGTTATAATAAGTCATTTTAGCATGAATAAAACACTTATCAGGCGTAAAATCTCGTATATTTGTAGCAACTTTGTGCTTCTGATCATCTCTAAAACATAAAAACCTCCCAACTTTTAATATGCTTCCTCTCTCTAAACCTAAAAAAAACAAACTTCTCATCTTCTTCATAATCACCATCACTACAAACCTCAAAACTCAAACTTCTCATCATCTTCAAGTATTCTCCTGG
Source organism: Vicia villosa (assembly GCF_029867415.1). Lineage (NCBI taxonomy): Eukaryota > Viridiplantae > Streptophyta > Magnoliopsida > Fabales > Fabaceae > Vicia > Vicia villosa. The sequence goes on from NC_081181.1 coordinate 174,833,558, forward strand.
TTTAGCTTTTATTTCATCTGAACACAAATTTAAACCTTCAATTATTTAAAAACTCTTTAAACCTAAGTTTTAATTAATGTAATGCTTGTTTAATTTACATATTCTTATAAAAATGTTTAACTAGATTCTTCCTCAAATGCCAAGTTTCTTCCACAAGCTTGACCATAAACCTTACAAACCTACCATTTCTCATTTCAAATAAAATCATTGTTTTGCTAAGGAATTTCATTAATATAATGTTATATATAAATTCAGATTAGTATAGTGCTTTCTTGAGCTATTTTTTTCTTTATTTTAGGACCAATCAACTTTTTGGAAGGATAACCAAGTAAGAGTTATCCTATTTACTCTACTCTACTTGATCTCCCTTTAGTTATTGTAGGCATTGATGATCGAATGACTTTTGGATTGATTAAAAGAGTGGGAGTTATCCTACATAGTAAGTGGAGTTTTCTTTTATTTATTTTAATCTTTTATTTTTTATTTTTCATCTCAAGCATAAAACACTACAAACCAGAAAAACAACATAAATTAGTCTTTATAATGCCAATTACAATAATCGTGTTTGAATAAGAATGTTGGTAGAAATAGAGGTTATAGGTCAACTTTTAGTGGATATAAAGTACACTTAGAGGGATAAGAATGAATGCTAAAATATAAAAAAAAAATCTAAGTTCATATTTAACACAATTTAGCATGATTTCAAATATAGAGAAATTTAACTATTTTATTCAATAGAAATAACACATATAAAATAAACTAATGAAAACAAGAAAAATAAGAAAACTTGAAACTTCCCTCATGCTTGAATAAAACATTTTCCCTAATGTAAAAGCCTAAAAGAGAAAAAGAGAGAAAACTCACAAATTTGTACTAAGGTGGTGGAAAATTCTCTTGGGAGATGTACCGATCGTCTATTGCCTGCAACACATGACCCTGTCTTTGCTCTTTGCCTTATATCCTAGCTTGTTGCTCCTGTTCAGTTTCACTGTGTGCTTCAAATGTTTGTGTATGATGTTATTCGATAAAGTTTGTGTTGGCATATCTTCATCATCATCTAAATGACTATGGGAATATATCCAATTGTTTTGGTCTCTGACTGTTGTTTTAAGCGATTTGGGAGAATTATTGTCTCTTCACCCCGGATCTATAGTAAATAAGCATCATTAGGTCAGGTGATTAGCTTCACTAAGAGACACAATTCCATGTCTATTTGAGTAATGTTGTAGAAGTTGAGCACTAGCATAACTCGATCACATCTTCTCACCATCACAAATGTTAATCCTGCAAAATATAAGATGTTAACTAAACCTGAGGCGTGTAAGAACACTGTTCTTAAGGATTTATCCGCCTCATAAGCGCAAATTCCCCAGGATTCAACAGGTTCTTCCCAGATTCTCATTATCAATCTGAGGTATCAGAACAACAAGAAATACTCTTTTAGTTGACTGGAAGACATAACCAGAAAATTCAAAGAGAAGGAAGTATAAAGAGTTTTTTTCAATTAACACGTTAAGTGTTTTTTATTTTTTCTATTATATCCAAAAGTAAAAGTGTAGGTATATATAAGAGAGGGAGAGAAATAGTGTTTAATGACTTGGACTAAATCAAGTCATCATTATAATAAATTCATTATTGACCACATTAATTTTAATAATGATAATAATATTAATAATTTTCTTTGAAAATATATTTTCATATTTGTCACTTAAAATTTGAGACAAAAAACTATTTAAAACTTTTGAAATATTATCAAAATTTACAACAGTCCCCCACATATTTCAAAAGTTTAAAAGAAGTGTAAAAAAGAATTTTCTGGATTAACATCATGAATGTGATGCATCAAACTAGTGTAGCAAGCTATATGAACTAGTCCTAGAATGATAATACTTAACATACAGTGAAATTGGTGTAGCAAGCTATATGAACCAAGATCACTTAGCGTATGTTAGAGGTCTATCACTCACATCACACCCCCACAATTCTTGTTGTTGACGCTGTGGTGCGCTAATAGGCCGTGCGCGTGCCTGGTTATTTCATGAGTGCTCTAGAGATTTTGCCAAGATCTCATACAAGCGGCCCCACTCGACACTCATATAGGTGATTTCATCAAGTGTATGCTGCAAATCATACACCTCCAATAAGGATATGAAATTCATTAAAAGCTACTTAAGCTTATCCTCTCAGTAATGCAGTGTCTAGCACTTTCTCATCTACACCATAGTAAAAGGACGCAAGCAAAAATTAATCAAATAATTTTTGGTGCTAGTGATAAGTGCCAAAATGTCGATGTTTTGAGTATGTAAATAGTGGCACTTATCAATACTTTTGTTAATACCGTTTGAATAATTCCCCGTTTTGTGTATAAATACGTATACTTTGTGAATAATTGTATTTTCATATACTTTTATACCATTTGATTGTTTTTCCTTTGTTTTTATAGGTATTCATGCTTATTGGAGCCTTGAGGAATAAAGTGTCAAAGGCACGGCTTCGATTTCGCAATTTTGGTGAAAGCCCGCTTAGCCACCGTCAAGCGGACTTCCAAAGACTCAAAATAAGGATGACCAAAATTATCATTTTGGTTTCCATTCAATCATTATTGGATAGAGCATTGAATAAGCTTTCCAACGCTTCGAACCGGGCGCAATTCGGAGTTACGGTTCTCGAGTTATGGCGAAAACAAAATCTGATTTTTAGCAGACTCCGCTAAGCGGAGGGGGTCCGCTGAGCGGAGCTCCAGCGGAGCAAATCAGCGTCTGGATGCAATTTTGAGTCCGCTGAGCGGAGGGGGTCCGCTAAGCGGACCTGCTAAGACAGCAGCTCGTTAAAAGGGGCAAAAATCACATTTTTAGGTTATGGGTTGGGTATTTTTGAGTCCCAACACCATCATTTTCATTCTTAGATCAAGATTAGCTTAGAAAACAACTTCAGAGGTTGCATTTGGATGATCGGGGGTGGATTGAGCGTCGAACGGAGCTGACAAACCGAGAGATTTTCGGTTCATTTCTCTTCTTCTTTGTGTATTTCTCTTTGGTTGGGTTTTGTTTGTATATTTACTTGAATCTTTTGTATATTTACCGATTATAATCTTATATTTAACTTGCTTTACAAATCTGTGTTGATATTATCCTGGATTTTTGCTCTATGCTGGGGATTTGGGGTGCTTTAGAGATAAACTTCTTGAATCCTTATCTAGGATGATAATCTGTTGGTTCTGAACTCTAGAGATAGATTTAGAGCTAGCATTCACCGATTGTATCTGTACTTAATGCTTTCGTGTTTGAGCGGCGCGCGAGAGATCGCCGACGCGAGAATACGGATGTTCTCGTGACTTCGCGTTAGAGATAACCTTAGTTGTGAGATGATCTCGTTTGTGCTCCAGAGATGGACGCTTATGTGAGAGATACGTGATGACATAGATGAGTATCGTAGGTTGAGTATAACGGGTTGGTAAGTGTATGTTTGTGAAGAGTGAATATATTTACATTCCTGATAAGTTATTTCTCTTCTAAGAATGTGTTTATTCTTACATGTCTATATCTTTGTTTACTTTTTGCTCATTCAAACCCAAGCTCGAAACCGTAGAAACTGTTGAATGGCATCTCTCCATCTCTGTGGACGATAATTCCTGGATTAATATTTCCAAATCTTTTTTGTTGCTTGCCCTGTACTGCATTCAACAAAATGGCGCCGTTGCCGGGGATGGTTTGATTGCATCGCAATAGTTTCCGTGGTTTTGAGCTTTGTATATATCGTATATATTGTATAGTTTCACTTGTATATATATTTACTTGTACATGTTTACTTGTTTATGTTCACCATATAAGTTTACTTGTATATGTTACATATAAGTATACTTTTATTAGTGAGTGTTGGTGAAACATGTTGATCTCGGATGAGCTCTTTAATAACAAATCTTCACTTTTTAACTTGTGAATCCAACATTCACCAACTTTTCTCTTTTTGTATAATAATACATGTATGTATTCATACTTGTATATATGTGTTTGTTCATGTACATATTTGTATATGTGTGTTTTCTTTTATGTTTGTATAATTGTTGTATATATTTGTACCCGTAACGTTTGTTAAGTGGTTGGTTAGGACACTTTCTTTAGGCTTGTGCGGTGAGATGTCACCATGGCATGAAGGGAGGAAGCTACTTTCCAAACACCAAAACAATAAAGGCGTCGAGCTAACGACGTAAAACAAGCGCTTGTTGGGAGGCACCCCAATGGTTGTAAATTTTTGTCTATATTTCAGTATTTGAGGTATTTAGGTGAAGTGGAGAGAGATGGAACACCAGATTCTGTTATGATTTTTCTGGTTTTTCTGTCATCCGCTAAGCGAGCCTAGCTCCGCTAAGCGATGACAGTAAAATTTTGTTTTCTTGCTTTGTACCAGTGGGGTTCCTATTCCACTTGGTTCACACCTTTTTCCCACTTTCACCAAGGCTATTTAGTAGTAGATACTAGTTTTATTTTTCTAATTCTTTTATTGGTTGTTTGTACTCAAATTTTGTTCGGTAATTCGAAGATTTTTGAGGTGATTTTCCAAAGCTTGAGTGTTTCAACTTGCGGATGTATGGTAGGATATTATTTTTGAAGTTGTATCATTCAAGGTACTCATTTATCGCTTTCTATAGCATAACATGTTTATGAAACTTTTCATTTGTACAATTACCATACCATTCATTCTTTTGCATTACTTGCTTATTGATTGAATCACTTTAGTTCCCAAACCATAAATGTGAGGAAACTTTCCATTGTTTACATATATGCTGGAGGCCACAATCTTTGTTTTAACTGGATTTTACTATGCTTAATCTTTTGTTTATGTTGATTTTATGAAAGCATGAAAAGGATCAAGGCATTTTGTTTCATTTTGAGCACAACCACCATAACCAAATAGTCAAATCACCTTGTGAGTGTGTGATCATTTGTTAACCCTTTTGAGCATTTTGTCAATGTCCATGTTGTTTTTGCTAAATGCTTATCTTTGAGTGTTTAGTTCTCATTTTTGCATGGATGATTGATTCTTTGTTTTCTTGAACCCTCAACCATGATTTTTGGTATGAATTTTTACCTTGCCTTAAAAAGTAGGGAGTATTCACATGATGATGTGGTTGAATTCAAGTTGGGGAGAGAAATGGTTGTGTACTTATTTGGTTGTTGCTATGAAATTGAAAAGAAAAGAAAAAAAATGTGAAAAGAAAAGAAAAGAAAAAGAAAGAAAAAAAAATGAAAAAGTTTTGAAAAACAAAAAGAAAAGAGAAGTGAATAATTGTGCTAATAAGTATTGTGATTGGTTTGAGAAACTTGTGGTTAAGGAAGAAGTTTAATCGAGATTTTGTTGTTTGAATCTTTGGTGGATTGATCACTCCCTTAGGTTTAGGCAAGTTTTTGTTTCGATTAGCCTTAGGACATATCCCTTGTTTGTTAACCAAGCCACATTACAACCTTTAAAAGTCCTTGTGATTCTTGCTTTCATATCTTCAATGTGATTTTTGGATGAATGCATAATTTAATCTTTTGTTTGCAAGATTGTTGGATGAGTGTTAAAAGTCCCTCACCTTTGTGTGTTCTTCATCCATTGATGAAATTTTGCTAGGTGTGATTCATGAGATAGCATGTATTGGTTTAGAATGTTTTGCATGATTTTTGTACTTAGGATTAGTTTCATTTACATGTTGTCGTTGTAGTATAGTGGTAAGTATTTACTTTGTTTATACGTTTTTGTATTGAGCCATACATTTGTTTTTGGTTTTTCTAACCTTGTTGATTCACAATTCTTTGGTTTATTACTTTTGATTCTTTGATTTATTTGACATTGTTTGAGGACAAACAAATTTTCAAGTTGGGGAGAGTTTGATAAGTGCCAAAATGTCGATGTTTTGAGTATGTAAATAGTGGCACTTATCAATACTTTTGTTAATACCGTTTGAATAATTCCCCGTTTTGTGTATAAATACGTATACTTTGTGAATAATTGTATTTTCATATACTTTTATACCATTTGATTGTTTTTCCTTTGTTTTTATAGGTATTCATGCTTATTGGAGCCTTGAGGAATAAAGTGTCAAAGGCACGGCTTCGATTTCGCAATTTTGGTGAAAGCCCGCTTAGCCACCGTCAAGCGGACTTCCAAAGACTCAAAATAAGGATGACCAAAATTATCATTTTGGTTTCCATTCAATCATTATTGGATAGAGCATTGAATAAGCTTTCCAACGCTTCGAACCGGGCGCAATTCGGAGTTACGGTTCTCGAGTTATGGCGAAAACAAAATCTGATTTTTAGCAGACTCCGCTAAGCGGAGGGGGTCCGCTGAGCGGAGCTCCAGCGGAGCAAATCAGCGTCTGGATGCAATTTTGAGTCCGCTGAGCGGAGGGGGTCCGCTAAGCGGACCTGCTAAGACAGCAGCTCGTTAAAAGGGGCAAAAATCACATTTTTAGGTTATGGGTTGGGTATTTTTGAGTCCCAACACCATCATTTTCATTCTTAGATCAAGATTAGCTTAGAAAACAACTTCAGAGGTTGCATTTGGATGATCGGGGGTGGATTGAGCGTCGAACGGAGCTGACAAACCGAGAGATTTTCGGTTCATTTCTCTTCTTCTTTGTGTATTTCTCTTTGGTTGGGTTTTGTTTGTATATTTACTTGAATCTTTTGTATATTTACCGATTATAATCTTATATTTAACTTGCTTTACAAATCTGTGTTGATATTATCCTGGATTTTTGCTCTATGCTGGGGATTTGGGGTGCTTTAGAGATAAACTTCTTGAATCCTTATCTAGGATGATAATCTGTTGGTTCTGAACTCTAGAGATAGATTTAGAGCTAGCATTCACCGATTGTATCTGTACTTAATGCTTTCGTGTTTGAGCGGCGCGCGAGAGATCGCCGACGCGAGAATACGGATGTTCTCGTGACTTCGCGTTAGAGATAACCTTAGTTGTGAGATGATCTCGTTTGTGCTCCAGAGATGGACGCTTATGTGAGAGATACGTGATGACATAGATGAGTATCGTAGGTTGAGTATAACGGGTTGGTAAGTGTATGTTTGTGAAGAGTGAATATATTTACATTCCTGATAAGTTATTTCTCTTCTAAGAATGTGTTTATTCTTACATGTCTATATCTTTGTTTACTTTTTGCTCATTCAAACCCAAGCTCGAAACCGTAGAAACTGTTGAATGGCATCTCTCCATCTCTGTGGACGATAATTCCTGGATTAATATTTCCAAATCTTTTTTGTTGCTTGCCCTGTACTGCATTCAACAGCTAGCAGAACTAACAAGTGACTTGTTCTTACCCATATGAACCTTTTTCATGGGATCTCCAATCACAAAGGTTGGGTGCCCATCACTTGTTAATTTCAATTGGCTAAGTCCAATTCCCCTCGATGTGTCACAAATAAATTTCTTCCTAGGGATTTTGTCAGAGGATTAACTAAAATCATTTTGATTTAACTTCACATAAAATGACGATATTATCTCATCGTTTAGTAGCTACTTTTATACACAAATGAGGAAGTCACTATTTTCCTTCCTAAAAGCTATTGACTAAGACGTCTTTAAGTCAATGAATCTCAAATATTACTCAAGTTTTAATATTAAACTTGGTCTCCATGATTAAATTTATACAGGTCTGCTTATATGATTTATAAGCGACATCATTATTTCTCAATAAAAATAAATATAAATATATTAAAGATTTTAGTATAAAGGTGTGTTTGAATGCTTTTCAAAAAACATCACCCCCCACAATGAGAAATAGCTTCACATTTAGTTTTATCTTTATTTGAATCATATATTAACATCAATGTATTATTGTAACACATTGGATCATCCACTATAAAAGAGTATCACAATTTAAATTATCACTTAAAATATTTCATGTGATGAAAACTCACCATACAAATACTTTTCACAATACTCAATAAATAATAAATAATTTTCAAATAATATGAAAATTTATTCTCACAGTGAGAACAATATCATCTCAAATTTCTAAAATTATTATATTTTATAAATTTCCCAAAAATATATCAATAATAATAATAATCAAATTTCTGTTTCATTAGTTTTTCTCATTCATATTATATGTACAATGTCGAATTAAATTTTCATAATATCAATATTATATGACTCCACAATAAAATATATTCTCAAGGAATTAAAATCGATCATATCAATATATATTGCATATATATAAAAAAATTTATATGTAAAAGGATATCTCTTAATTCTACATTAGTTCTTAACTCAAATAATTATTGAGTAAATAATATTCAAATATATTTTAAACTTTTCAAAAATTGTTATAATAATAACAATATATTATTCATACTCCTATGATAATATTATAAGATCGTATTTTTTTAATACAACTCTAAAACATCATATTTTAATTTAATATAATAATGTTCTAAAATATCTCTACTCCAAAGTTATACAATATTAACTCACATCACTACTGCATGCATAAGAAACATATTCTCGTGTCCACGGACACATTGTACAATTTAATGATAAAATTTTAATAAGGTAAAAATAAACAAGTGACAAATACTTTACTATTATAAAATAATACTTCAACATAATATTTTAATAAACATTTTAAGGGTCAAGTAATTTAACTCTGAATCCAATAATTTAATATTATACTAACATAAATTATTTATGACCTATTTATAGGTTGCAGTTATTAACGTATTTAACTAACATGGCAATTTACTTTTTGCGTGATAATTGCTTTGATGTGAAATAAAGCAAAACAAAATTTACAATCATAAAAATAATATTTTATGCATTTAATCATATTAAATTATAATTACTATATTTCTTTTAATTTTAATACTCACTTGAATGATTAATCCAGTTACAAAACAATCAAGATCATATTCTAACGATTTTTTTTCTTACAGAAGAACAAATATAATTAGTCTACACAAAGTTTTATGGAACAATCAATTCATCCTATATAATATATATTTATTTAAAAACAATGATATATTAGGACATGTAAGCTATCATCTCTACAAATTTCTTTGCATTTTATAAAAGACATAAAAGGATAAAGCATCCAAAATACATATAATATAAATTCAATTATTAAAATAATATTATTGATTATCAGTTAAATTTTCATAAAATGGAAAGATAAAATGGTGTACCTTAATAATTGACACAATTAGTGCTACGCCATAACAGGAGTATGATAGTTGCATATCGATAACATGATATCCCTGCTCCAAATCATGATATAATATTTATCTTTATAAATCTCTTTCCGTGGTCATCTTTGAGATCAGAGTTTGATTAATATAAAATAAATCCTTAAGATTGTTGTAGAAGTTGAGCACTAGCATAACTCGATCACATCTTCTCACCATCACAAATATTAATCCTGCAAAATATAAGACGTTAACTAAACCTGAGGCGTGTAAGAACACTGTCCTTAAGGATTTATCCGCCTCATAAGCGCAAATCCCCCAGGATTCAACAGGTTCTTCCCCGATTCTCATTATCAATCTGAGGTATCAGAACAACAAGAAATACTCTTTTAGTTGACTGGAAGACGTAACCAGAAAATTCAAAGATAAGGAAGTATAAAGAGATTTTTTCAATTAACACGTTAAGTGTTTTTTATTTTTTCTATTATATCCAAAAGTAAAAGTGTAGGTATATATAAGAGAGGGAGAGAAATAGTGTTTAATGACTTGGACTAAATCAAGTCATCATTATAATAAATTCATTATTGACCACATTAATTTTAATAATGATAATAATATTAATAATTTTCTTTGAAAATATATTTTCATATTTGTCACTTAAGATTTGAGACAAAAAACTATTTAAAACTTTTGAAATATTATCAAAATTTACAACAAGTAATACTAGGAATAACGTGCAAATTTCGAAACCCTCCTCGTAACCAAGAGTCTCTACAATTGGGTAATCATTCCCCAAATCACGATATCCCCCTTCGAAGCATTTGCAATTTTTTCAATGTGCTTTGCTAGAAATGAGGCAACACCAATAGAGGATCAAATGATCATAGCCTAGAGCAAAATAATCCTCGTTAGCTAGTTACTGTTTCACAAATAGTACGTGAGAGGACCTTTTGAAGGCATCAAGTGGTTCCATCCCCCTCCTGATCGGGGGACGAGTTCTGGCATCAAGTGATTCCATCCTCCTCCCGTTCGAACCGTGGTTCTCCCTATCAAATCCAGCGCCAATCACCACTGGACCAACTAACGATTGGTGATAGATTTGTGACTTTGTCCATTCTATTTTTTTTATTCTCTTTTCTTTCTCAATAAATGATGCCTTATTAAAAAAAAAAATTTGAAATTGAAGGATTTTATATTTTTTGAAATTGTGATACTGTTTAGGGATCAAAACATAACTAATTCTGTTTGCATTATTTTTTTCCAATTCCAATCGAAGTCCTGTGTTAGTAGAAAGTCCCGAGTGAGCAAAATCGTCAGTAAAGCTACCACCAACCACCTTCAGTCGCCACCACCGTTTAGGGTTTCTTCCGTTTTCCGATTCCATCTCCCCAAGTTAGGGTTTTTCCTCGCCATGGCCGACGGCTTCTGGAACCGCCAGCAGACGCTTCTCCCCCATTCCGGCCTGCACAAACGACCCCGTTCAGATTACGGTTCGTTTCCCCTTTTATTCTCCATCAATTTCTATCACGCTTGTTTAGTCCAATTTGTCATTTTTCTCTTTTGTTGTTACTGTTGTTGTTTTTAATGCAAATTAATGAAATTGCCCAAATAAGTCGAAACTTCACTTTGTTATTGTTTTGAATTTAGATTCTTTAGGGCGTGTTTGGATTGAGGAGTTTAGAGGAAATTAAATGTTGAGGGAAACTGAAATGATACCCCTTTTCACCCTAGAATGTTCATAGAAGATTGCTAAAAAATCCTCTTTTTTTTGGATGGATTTAGCTGTTATCAATAACACCAATGCCATTTGGGATAATTGAATGCTTTGGAGTTTGGACAACTGTTTTATAAGTTTAGATTGAGGAAGCTGATTACTTCACATTTGGATGTCAGGGTTTATTGTTGTGGTGTTAGATCTTATTATCCTAATATGGGTAGTTAAAAATGTGGTCTTGCATGTATGATCTTAAATTCTTACAATCTTTTATGTTGCCAAAGATCTTGATCAAAAGTAGAACCGGAAATTGGGGAATTATGTAGGATCGATCGGTTGCTGATTCTCTTTTTTGGATGGATTTTTCTGTCACTAACACCAATGACATTTGTGATAATTGGACGCTTTGGTTTCGTCAACTTTTTTATAAGCTTAAATTGAGGAAGTTGATTACTTTACTTTTGTATGTTAGGGTATACTGTTAATCACTGTAGTTAAAATTAAAACCGTGATTCTGCATGTATGATCTTAAATTCTTACAATCTTTCACATTGCATAAGATCTCAATCACAAGCAGAATCTGAAATTGGCTATACAATTGCTAATCTTACCTGTGTAATAAATGAGACCGCTGTGGTTTTGTCAATCCCTGGTTCTGCGAACTGTGTTCCGTGTCTCGGTTGCAAAAAATCATTTTGCCTTGATTAAATCAGAAACATAAAAGCAAGTCAATATTGTGCGTGCCTGAGTTTGATTTTAAGGGGTTACCTGAGTTCAATTTCGACTGCTGCAAGCATCTTATGATTCCGACTGCAGAGACATTATTTGAGTTTGAAGGTATCTGAGTTGGAGCCATTCTTTCTGTCGCTCGGGCATGTGCAACTTTTCTGTGATCATCTTCTGATTTCTTTACTGCGAGCATTTTGGTTCTCTCTGCTCCTTGTTCAATGTTCTCTCTGTCCGTGTTATTTGCTGGTCACACACACTGCTTCTACTTCAGAAATTTTCCTTCTGTGTTGGCATGATACTCTCTGGATGCTGCTTCATCTCTTTGAAAGTCTTTTTTCTTCCAACAGTCGTCAACAAAGTTTGGTTGTGTGCTTTTGAACCTTACATGATGAGCTTTATTGAAATTCATCAACCCTTTAATCATACGCTTCTCTCTTTAATTATGAACTGATCTATTCCCTTTTGGTTATTTATTTCTTGTCATAATCACTATTAATAAAAAGGTAACTATATAAATATGTATAACATAAAATAACCATAATTACAGATTGTCATTCTCACTCAACTTCTTTCAGTAGGATTGTACAATCCGTGTTTATTACCCAATATTTTCAATCTTAGACTCTCTTTCCAATTTTAGGTGATGGATGAATTAACTGTAAATATTATAATGTGTTTATCCTGTCAAATCGTAACATCGCAAAAGATACTATGGAGTTTGAGTGTATCTATAAACTAAACTAATTGAACAAACTAAATATGAAGAGACATTGCTGGGCTGTGAGGTGATCTCGTTTCTGTGTTTAAGTTCTTAGTGATTAAGGTCTACTTCTACTAAAATAGAAGAACATCATTTTAGTATCATTGTCATGTCAAAGGTGTAATTTTCACGTAGATGCAACTGTGACTGGGTGACAGTAGTGTCAATCCTTGAAGTTGTGATTTTTCAATGGTTATCAGTAAACAAAACCTTTTCAATGTCAATCCTTTACTTGCGTTTTCTAAATCTATCTTAAAAACTAAACTGTTAGTTCTTCAACCTCAAATTGTGTTTCTGCAACAGCACCTAGTTTCTCAGGTCTTTTCTCACCGAACATAACTCAGATCCTCATAGAAAGAAACTTAGTAATGTGTATGTAGTTGCTAGTGGTTAGGCTTATATGTCTATAATCATTTCACAGTGCAAGGACAATTTGGGCTCTAAATTGATGAAAATAGAGTTCGTATTTATCACATGGTTTCCTTAATGGGTTTCTTCTCAACTTTACATTGATGAGGTTATTGCTTACTTCATTCCAATTTCTAACTACTCTTGAAGAAAGAAATAGTAAAACTTTTGAGTCTTTGGTGTTTTTCCTATTTATAAGCTTTATCTTGGGATTTAAGACAGCGATTCGATTCTTTAATGAAAGGCTTATATTGGTTTTGTTCCGGGTGAATATATGTATAGGAACAAAAAAATACTCACGCAGTCATCACCAATACCAAATAAGACTTCCTTCTTCATGCCATAATCCCTTGCTGCAGCACTTGATGACATGCTTCTAGTAAGGCAATGATTTTCATGCTTAACTCAGTTGATTCTCATGTTTCTTGTTCATGATGATAGCCAACAAAATATTAGCTTTAGATATTGTTATGAAGAAACAATAATCTAAGTCCACTTCTGCATTTCATCAATAAGGCAGGAGGTTAGGTAATACCCAGGCTTGAATAAGTAACTATGATAAATTTTTCTGGGGAAACTACTATAATGCTGATATAGAATACTTGTGGAGCCATAGTTGCTAAATTGCGGTTAAGGTGGCTCTCTAATGCAATTGCATTATTGAATTTGACGAAACTGCCATTAATATTGCATCGTAGATTCTGCAAATCAGGTGTAACAACCACCAATGGTAAAGTGGGTACAGCGGATGCGCACCTATTGTGAGAAACAGGGTAGTTTTTTTTTTTAAAAAAGAACTGAACGGTCACTGTTGTCTCACGTGACTTTTTTTTATATTTTTTTTATGACTAGTGCTGTGCTCTTCATATTTTGCTATCAGCCCCAGTTGAATAGAAACTGGCAATCCGCCGCACAAGTATAAGAAACATAAAAGAGTACACAGCTTAGTTGGGAAGTCAAATACTATGTATCACTGATTAGAAGATACAGTTTTAGCTCTGAAAATTAGCCCAACCTCATTCAATTATATTGGTGACCAAAACAAGTTGCTAGTTGGGAGGATAATTAGAGATGAGATGCTGGGAATGAGAAGGTCCACGGGAATGAAAGTTATGCTGCTCTTAATTGGAAGCTGTATATAGGGATGCATGCATGAGAGCCTAGAAAATGTATCAGACAAAGAATCAGAATCGTAGCACAGCTCATAAGATCCTAATATTAGAGAAAAAGATACACAAACACACACACACATGCATAAATATTATGATAGATGAAGAAAAGATACCCATCCATCCACAGACTCATAAATTCATAATTAACTCAAACAGCTAAGTTCAAAATTGGTTCCCTGCAAAAATGAATCCATTAAAACAAGAAATTAGAGGATGAATTCTCAACCTCATAAGAATGAGACGAACCACACCCAACTCGCAAGAGATAGAGGAATGAACGGAAGAGATTCTGAGAGAAGAAAGGAAGATATTTTGCCTCAAGACCGGACTTGTGTGAGGAAGAAGTAAAAATTTCAATATTATTTTACCATCCAAAATCTTGGGTTTTTTGTTGACAAAACCCAGCCCATGTTGGGTCAATTCCCAATGATCTTCTACGATCCTATTGCTTCTCTGACCTCACTCACCCTGATCCCATTCACATTGCCACATGGAAAAGGGGTTTTGAATTGTAAGATTGGACGATCCTACGCAGTTATCACCGATCTTACATACACTGTATATTGGGGAAGAGGTTGGAGGATAAATGAATAGATTTTTTGTTTATGTTCTAGGTGTTTTCTTTAGAACAATTGAACTTGTACAACATATCTAATGCTGAAACATCTTTATATATGCGTTATCTTTTTATTTTTTTATTTGTATATTGATCTAATGCTTTTTGTATATATGTAACTGATTTATTTCAATTACTATACAACTTCCGCTATTTGCCTGCAATGTAATGTAATCAAACCATTTGACATATTGGTATTGTGTCCTTGTATCTTGTTTTATTTTGATTTTCAGCATATATTGTGTCCTAGTGTAGTCAAGATCTAGTGCTGGATCTTACGATCTTACGTGCTGAGATTGCCTTTCAGTGCTACGATCGGAGAAAGATCTCTTTTCGTGCATGGTGTGGTCAAGATCGAGCTTTCTAGAACAAGATAATAAAAAAATAGTGCTGGGCCTGTTTTTTTGGGCTGTCTAACTGGGTTGGGTTTTCTTAAGTGAAAACCCGGTTATTATTTCAATTAGGTTCTCCCTCCTAAGTCCTAACCCTAAAACAGAATCGGCTGCATCTTTCACGATAGGTGCTGGCAACTCTGCAACTTTCAAGCTTCATCTTCCCATCCCCATTCCGTTTTCCTCTCTTGCCCCTCTGTTATCGTCGCCGTTAATCTTCCCCACGGCAACGACGACGGCCGCGACCAGTTCTCTCTCTACCATCGGTATTCGTGTTCATCATTTCCCTATCACTGTTTGTGTTCTTCTCCCATAATTTTTCTTAACACTATTTTCTCCCCTTTGTAATGGCTTCAAATATATATGAAATTACCAATTTGCTCTTCCGTAGGATCTTACGTGCCGTTCTACGATCCTAGTTTTATGATCTTTCACATGTCCGATCCTACTTAAGATCTCGTGCTTGTTCCTCGTGATATTGTTCATTTTCTCTGATAAATAATAGTAAAAGTGATTTGTTGTTGTCTTATTATTTTTCTTGGGGATAGTTTGACATTGGACTGATTAGTTAATTTTATTAATGTAGCATGCACACTTTTCTATTAAATTTGATGTTTAGAAGTGTATGAATATGAATGATATATAATTTATAAGATATGGAGATTTTTTCCATAAATTGTTAGAGATGATAATCTGTCATTACTTTTATCTTTTACACTACAGAAATGCCAGCTACTGGTCTGCCTCCTGGAATTGAGATGCATAATTATCTTGCTCGCGAAGAGGACCGTTCTGGTCACCCAATGGTAAAGGACACAAAAACGATTGGATCTGCGTATGATCGCTACCTTCAGAGTGGGGTAACATTACATCCTTTTATGCATGCTAAAATAAATTACTATTTATTTTTTTGGGCATTTTCACTGGTTGTTACATTACCTGAAAACATACATCTTGTTTGGTTTTGAAGCAACTTTCTTCATTTACTTCTGCCGGGGAAGCCAGTACAGTTGGTGCTCTTGGGTTGCAAAGGGGTGTTGGTGGATTACCGAACCATTCACTAGGTGATCCTGCTCTCATGGGGCGTCACGGTGGTGGTGGTCCTGATTTTGCACCGAATGGACGGGGTATCAATTATGGGTTTCAGCCACCTGTGGATGCAATTTCAAGGCCTGGACCGGAAACAGCACTCCTACCCCCAGATGCTTCCCCTACGTTATATATTGAAGGTCTACCTTCTGATTGTACAAGAAGGGAAGTGGCTCGTATCCTTTTTGTTATGATGCAAAGCTTCTGAATTTTATCATCTTGTTTTCGTCTATGACTCTTGAACTTCATTTATTTCAATTCTGTTATACGTATATTCCTTAACATAGTCTTTAGATATTTTCCGCCCTTTTGTTGGATACAGAGAAGTGAGACTTGTCAGCAAAGAGGCCAAACATGTAAGAGTATTGTTTGTAACAGATGGCTGCTTGTATTGTAGCTAAAATGTCCCCTTTATGCTGAACTGTCTGTTTTTTGCAGCGTGGAGATCCTTTGATTCTTTGTTTTGTGGACTTCGCAAATCCAGCTTGTGCAGCAACTGCTTTGAGTGCCTTGCAAGGTATTATTTCTATATAGTTTCTTTTTTGGCGATTATCATTTTTATTCAGATACCTATGCTGTCAATCACCTTGCTACAGCAAGTGATCACGGATTCGCATTGCGGAGGCGACGCCGACTGCGCGCGTTCAACAGGTGCGCAGTCGCGGCCGCAAATTGCTCTGTTTTGACATCTCTTTTTGATGTTCATTCCTGTTTTTGAGTCCACAATTAGGCTCTCAGGGAAATCTCTCAAGTGCCCACTCTTTTTTAAATGTTGTGTCTATTTATTAAGGGTATATTGGTCATTCAATGTGTTTTAAGTGGCCTGTTGTTTTATTTTTTATGTGACTGCATTTACTCTTTTCAATGTGTTTTCCCCGTTTCTGCACGCGAAGCTCTCTTAAGTCGTCTTCTGTGTGCGCGTGAAGCCCTCTCTTTCTTCTGCTTCTTATTCCCGCAAAGTTCACTGTTCCTTCCTTCTTCTGCAAAGATTTGGCTTTCTGTTTTTTTTTCTTTTTGTTTCTTTTTCTCCGTTCTTTGGGTTTTAGTGAGTACACCAAAATACATATCTCATCTGAACAATGCCATTTTGATTACTTTTAGAACTTTAATTAGTCAGTTATTTTGGGTTTTGATTTTCGATGTTAGTGACAAATAACCAAAATTACTTATAATTATTAATTATGACTCCCCTTATAATTGTTTTAGTTTGTACTACATTGTCTTTTAGTCTTTAATAGGGGTCATCCTGTTATCCGGTTTTGTGGTCCAATGCTCTGCGCCGCTATACGAGATTAAAATCATAGATTACCTGCTGGTAGAAAGAAATCAGTTAAGATTCAAATGACATGATAATGAAACCAACCTCAATCGAAGGAAATCGGTTGTGGTTCAAAGGAAATCAGACACGGTATCCTTACCCGACTCAAAACAAATTCTCTGTACTATAAATATGGGTCAGAATACTATTACTAAATACTGTAAACGACTAACAGGAATAGAAAATGAAAGGTTTATCCATATCCATATCGAAGATTATCATTATTCATTCGTAAACGTACTACTGAGGTATTAGCTAACCGTGGCTTCTGGTACAGGCTATAAAGTCGATGAAATCAATCCCGAGTCTAGTTATTTGCGGCTTCAGTTTTCTCGGTATCCAGGCCCAAGAATTGGAGGCGGTCCAAGAAGTAGTGGACCCGGTCCAAGAAGTAGTGGACCTGGTCCAAGAAGTGGTGCTGGATCTCGTGGTGGTAGGAGGTGACTTGCATAACCCAGTTAGGATTTTTATGCTCATAAGAAATGTGGACGGTCCTTTAAACATGCTCATTTTGTGGGCTCGAATGTTAGCAGGTCATTACTACACAAATTCTTAATTTCATTTTGCTCCTGAGCCCTTGAGATGCACAAATTGTTATCAGGCAGAGATCAAATAGTAATTTTTCATTTTAGCTGTGTAATATTATTTGCTAAGTATGAACATTATGTCTAAATTATGGTAGCGTTTACTTTGAGTTGACCAATTACTGTATTATTGAATTATGTTATTTTTTGGTTACTCAAAATTATCCATTTACATGGGCATGTACTTACACTTAGATATGTGCTTTATTACTACAGAACTAATGCAAGAGGAAGTTATGTTTTTTTTCTTCCATAAGATGCCTAAACTTTTTATCATTGATGCAAAGTGCCACAAATATGTTTTTCTACCGACAGATTTGGTGATAAAGCAGGGATGAATGTACAAAATGTTCTTTTCTTCATGTTGTTTTGGTGGTCAAGTGTGTAGAAGAAATCTAAAAATGTGTGCAAAAATGATATAAAAATTGATGTGGCATTCCATGATATAATTACAAGAACAAATATATTTTGCTAAATCTTTTTTTTTTTGGTGTCATATTTTGCTACTTGGTAGTTTAAAATTAAATGATTTTTGTGGAATTTTTAAACACTTTTAAAGATAAATATATAGCTAATGAATGTCGTGATACAGTTCATCTAACACAAATCATTAATAATATTTAGAGACTTTCACTCAAAGCTTCTTTCATAGCTCTCATTCAAAAAAACAAAAGCCCTCAAGACTTATCTGATTATAAACCAAACCAATCTGTCCGGTGGGGTGTCTGTAAGAAGGGTAGTATTCAAAAATCAAACTGCTTTCATTTTAGGGAGGAATATTTTGGATGGAGTTTTGGTTATGAATGAAGTTTTAGATTTGACCAAGAGAAATAGAAGGAGCTGTTTGGTGGTGAAGGAAGACTATGAAAAGACCTATGATAGTGTAAAGTGGAATCAATGGATGGGATTTGGTGGTGAAGTTTTAGAATTAGAACTATCTTAAGTTCCTCTTCAAAAGAATGGGATTTAGTGTCAAGTCGAATCAATGGATGGAGGCTTGCAGTTCTATGTCAGTTATGTTATTGTTAATGGTAGTGCCACTAAGGACTTTATAGTAGAGAGGAGTTTGAGGTAGGGAGATCCACTATCCTCTTTCTTGTTTGTGTTAGTTATGGTGGGTTTCACTAGGTTGATGAGAAGAGCAATGGAGGTAGAAGAGTTCATTGACTTTTATGTTAATGAGGAGGTGTATTTAGATATTGCCCAATTTGCATGTTTGTGTTAGTTATGGCGGGTCTCACTAGGTTGATGAGAAGAGCAATGGAGGTAGAGGAGTTCACTGACTTTTATGTTAAGGAGGAGGTGTCTTTAGATATTGGCCAATTTGCAGATGATACCATGATAGCAAATGATACCTTGCAATTTTAAGGGAGTTTGATTTGGTGAAAGGTCTAAGACTCAACTTTAGTAAAAGTCAATTTTTTTGGAGTTCATGTTAAGAGTAATACAATGAATGTAACATTTCTTTCCTATCTTGCAGAATAGGGTCCATGCGTTTCAAGTTTCTTGGTGTGATCCATTTTTTCACACACATTCTCAATTTGTTTGAATATATCTTCATGAATCGTTCAAACATGATTCTTTGCCGCAAAGGGAAGGTGATTAATTCGAGAGACAAGCCTCCGATGGAGATGTTCTCCTGGAACATCCAAAGTTTTGAGTAACTAAAGACGAACTTGATTCGTTTCTTAGACGAAGAATATTTGAAGGCGAAGAAATTTGAAGTATTGAGAGACACGATACCCAGCGTGGGTGGATGCGAGTTAGAAATGATAAGGATGCTAGGGAAATGATGTTTTGACCAAATGATATTACTTTGATTGTTATAATCAATTAGAAAAGTTGTGGTTAAGTATTTTTTTATCTATTTTGATATATGTTGTATGTGTTGTCTTTTTGGACTTGTTGTTGTTCGTTTTGTCCTATATGGATTCTTGTTATTTATATTAAATGCGAAAGATCTTTGTGTTCTTAAAACAACATTTATCCATGAAAAAAAACTTAATGAGTAATGGTTCATACAATTGAGAAGCTTGACGGTAGTTTGAAAATGATATTTGACAACAAAATAAAATGTTAATTATTACTAGTTCCAATATTGAGACACCGAGTTCGGTTGTGATCATGAAGACGACGCAATGCATATTTTCTATCTAACTTATCAACCGTGTCCATTTTTGTTCTAATACGTGTGTCATACCCCAAAATTTGCCCTCATATATTTGCAAATGTTATTTTATTTCGAATAATTGACATAACACAATTGGTAGGGATTTGAGGTTAAAAGGTACAAGAGCGAGAGGTCCCGGGCTCGAATCTCACTTCTAACATTTCTCCTTTTTTATTTGTTTTCTAACTTTATTTCCATTTATTCAAAAATCATAAAAATTGCATTTTTTTAATATTTTAATTTAATTTTCGCACTAATTAAATATGCATTTTTTAAAATAGTCAATTTTCACTTTTATGCATTTTTTAGTCAAAAAATCATCAAAAATCATAAAATATTCAAAAAATCCAAAAAATAAGTTTTTAATTTTATTTGTTCTATATTTAACATTTTTCACAACTTGGGTAACAAGGAAAGATCTTTTTAAGAAAATATTAGTTAATCATTTAAAAGATCACAATCAAATTATTTGTTATTTGAGCTTTCAATGAATAGTTAATATTTGATATTTTTTTTTATTCCATATTTGTTGACCTAAGTTGCACTATAAATATCACTAATTTTTACACATTAGGGATTGACAACATTTTCTAACCCTTATTCTCACACCCTCTCTCCCTATTCTCACAAACACAAAAATTATCTTCTCCTCCTTCTCTCAAAGATCGAACTTCACTTTCTCCCATGAATACCATAACAACTTCATAGCTTGTTGAAGAACATCAAGAACACTTTCAAAAAGAAACTCAAGAACTTACATCTTCCTCTCACGGTAGAACCGAGACGCACCTCTTTCCTCCACAAACCGCCATCGAAGCCCTCAGGTGGTGTTGTTTTTTTTTTTTTGTTAGTTTTTTTTATTGGTTCAATTGATGACCAATGATTTTATATGAGGCCTCCCTTTACAAAAAGTTTTTCTCAATTTTAAATATTTCAAAAGGTTTTGGCCAATGATGATATCTGAGGCTTGTTTTTTTTTAATCATTGTTTTGGTCATTGTTGCTACATTTTAGTTTAAATTTATGTTTTTACGATCATAATCTTTTTTTAAACCCTTGGAAATTTTTGCCCTTTTAGCCATGATCTAACTTTCTGAACCTTTCTTTATTTCATGGGAAAATTTAGATTATTTGAGGCCAAACCCTTTTTATAATATTTTTTATTTTGTTATTTTAACTATTATCATTACTAACTTTTTTTTTATTATTATAATAATAATAATTATTATTATTACTCATTTTTGTTAATTACTTTTATTATTATTATTATTATTATTATTATTATTATTATTACTATTATTATTCTTATTTTTTTGCAGGTACCTCCATGAAGCATACACACCAAATCAGAGCTAAGTTATTTTTCAAATTTCTTTTTTTTTATTTTTTATTACATAAACTCCTTTCCTTTTTTCTTCTTTTTTAATATAATTTCTTTTTATTTTGTTTAAAACAAATTATTTTTATTAGCCATCTATATTATTTAATCGAAAACTCTTTTTTTCGTAATATCAATTTTTTTTCAATAATAATTTAATTAAGGTTTTTAGTTAATAATTATTTTTGGGGCTAATTAAATGTTTTTATGTCTTAAAACCCTGATTTCTTCATGATCATTAATCACTGTTAGGTAGATGTTGTCCATTAACTTAGTATCTTTGTAATGGTTGGGGATTGTAATGCACTAACATTTTTCTTCTTTGTGCCCAATTCTTTCAGGGTTAGCAACAGGATTTTACCTCCGACTACCAACCACACACAATTCCAGCTAAGTATTTTTTTTAATAATAATTTTTATTATTTTTATGCATCAACAATTTTGATTATTTTCTTTTCCTTTCTTTTTTTTATTATAACTTTTTTATTTATATTTTTATAAAATAATTTCTATAGTAAATTTTAATCATTAATATTTAACCGAAAATCCGATTTTTCACAAATAATTGTTTTCTCTATATATATATATATATTAAAATTCGAATATACTTTTAATTAATTGATAAATTAGGATTAACCTTTATGTTTATTTTAACCCTTGTCCTATTTAATTGATTTCTTAGCCTTTTCATTAACCTTTCAAGGTTTCCGTAACATCATTTATTTTTTATTATTATTTGTCTTTTGGGTCACAATAAATTTTCTTTTATTTTTTTTAATCCATTAAGGGTTGTAGATCCTTCATACACTAAAATTATTTTCTTTTATGCAAATTTTCAGGGTTAATCAGTATCCTCCGACTACGCGCCATGGCAATTGAAAAGCTAAGTTTTCAATCCTTGTTTTATTTTATTTAAATATTATTTTCTTTTTGCCTTTTGCCCAAAATAGGGTTTGCTTCGAATAGTCAATACACTCACCCCTTATTTATTTTCCTCTTAATTTGCAGAGTCAACCAAGGGTTTGAGGAAGATCAAGGCATTCAATATACACAAATTAATTATTGCCCTCTATTATTTTCTGCTTTTCCCCTTTCCCGCAGGTGTTTATTGTAATAGCGTAGGAATTTTATTTTCTGCTTTTATTTTATTTTAACTGCGTGGTTAGTATAATAGGGAGTGCAAGATTATGAATTAAACGTAGATCACCTAACTACAAGATAAATGTCATCGAAGTTAACACATGATTGTTGCACCCACACACCTTTAGGGTAACCCCTCTTGTTGCCTTATACTGTTGCCTGCCTATATTGTTGCCTATGCCTTAATTATTGTTGCCTTTAAATAGTCAAGTCCCTCGATCCCGAGGATACCTAAAGCAAACGTTGCCTTCAAAGTTATTGAAACTCCCTCGATGTTGCCTTATAAAAACAACTGTCCCAATTGCTAAGGTATCCTCGCCTGTTGCCTAAAGATTAAATGACTATTATATCCTTCCCTTAGACTACCTGCCCTCTTTATGGCAAGGGACAGTCTTATGGCGAACGATACTCTCGATGACCCTTAACATCCAATTGAAAGACTTCCTACCCTCTTATGGTATGGATAGACTCTTTCGCCCGAAAGGCTAAAAGAACGATTTTTTTCTAAACTTAGGGTAAGTAGCTTTTAAATTGCTTGCTCAATTCAAACTTAAAATTCAAAATCTTTTTCCCACTCTTTTCAAAATCAAAAAGACTACGCTTATTTACAAGCTAAAGTTCTTCTTCAAAGTTTTTACTTTTCACACCTCCTTTGAAACAATTCAAACAAAGTGAGCTAAGCAATTAAGAGCCCATGGAAAACCATGGATGCAAAGGGTGCCTTACACCTTCCCTTTGCATAAATTACCCCCCGAACTCAAAATCTTTTTAAAAGGTCTTTTTCTGTTCTTTTAGCCTTTCCAATTGGATAAAATAAAAGTCGGTGGCGACTCATGCTTAACCGCGACATTTTTCAATTATAAAAAGTCAGTTCACCGTATTACAGAACTGGCGACTCTGCTGGGGACTTTCGATTAAAAGAGGGGTTACCTTAAAAGTTTAGGAATCACTTAAATGTTTTCTATTGTTTTCTTTGTTTGTTTTATCTTTCAGGGGCGTTTTGGGAATTAACTGAAGGACGAATCCTATTCCCGGATTCAAGTACACTTAAGATTAGGAGTGGCATAGTCATGGCGACCTCTTTCACATATGTGGGAGATGAGTCAATATGAAGTTCACACTTGAGTTAGGACTCCATAGCATATGCACACCTTTCTCAAATGAGGGGGGTCTATGTATGTGTCTGTGGGTGCGCTGGAGCTCAAGGACCTTTAGTTACCCTTAACCCATCCTGGCCTTTAGGAACGTAGTGGGGGGACTACTCTTGACAAATGTTAAGAACTAGTCGCTACCCGATGCTACAATTCAGATAGGTCCTTTCTCAAAGTATCATTGCATGATGCGAATGTATCATGTCCGAGGGTGCTTTAGAAGGGCTGACAATTCTGGATAACTTGTAGAACCCGTTGCTGAAATCTCCTTATCCATAGAAATACCCTTGGGAAGGACACCTGATCAGACCCCATGCAAGCCTTAAGCCAAAAATTGTGTGACTTGCGTGACTTGCCTGTGTTTGCTACTAACCTTAGTTTCCTTGCAGGTTATGTTAAAATGACTTGTTTGTCCTTACTATCTCACACTACGCCTAATACATTGCATTCACATGACATCATGACATCATAAGCATAACATGATTTAACTAACCCTTTCAAGGATCTTAGGAATTTAGGGCGCACAATTTCAGGTGCCTTTATCAAAGACCGAATTCCTATCAAGGGGCAAGAGGATTTATTTTCCTCTGGCCACATACCTTCCAATTCAGAAGGCTCAACACCTACCAAGGGGCAAGAGGATTTATTTTCCTCTAGCCATGTACCTTCAAATTCAGAAGTATCCCGAATCAGAGGCGATGACCCACTCGATATGGTGAGCTTGATTCTCAAAGAAAGACATTCAAAGACAAAAGTCAGAGTTCTTCAAACAAAGACGCGACCAAACCATTTTCTAATGTTGCTAACTGAATTCCTAAAGATCCTCGAAAAGATTGCATTTGCATTCATAACATCACATAAAACCAACTTTATCTTTCAGGTCGACCAATCGGTCAGGAAACTATCGTCAACAAAATTAAATACAGCCTAAAGTATTGCTCTTTCAGATATGGTCTAATGAATGACTCGTTCTGACATTCTCTTTCAGATATGGTTTAATGAATAACTCGTTCTGATGTCCTACTTCCAGATATGGTCTAATGTACGACCCGTTCTGGTATTCCTCTTCAGATATGGTTTAATGAATAACTCGTTCTGATGTCCTACTTCCAGATATGGTCTAATGTATGACCCGTTCTGGTATCCCTCTTCAGATATGGTTTAATGAATAACTCGTTCTGATGTCCTACTTCCAGATATGGTCTAATGTACGACCCGTTCTGGTATTCCTCTTCAGATATGGTTTAATGAATAACTCGTTCTGATGTCCTACTTCCAGATATGGTCTAATGTACGACCCGTTCTGATATTCCTCTTCAGATATGGTTTAATGAATAACTCGTTTTGATGTCCTACTTCCAAATATGGTCTAATGTAGGACCCGTTCTGGTATTCCTCTTCAGATATGGTTTAATGAATAACTCGTTCTGATATCCTACGCCAGATATATTTCGGAAGCTCGAACACCGGACATTCTGAAACATTCCAATTAGATGCATATTCTGGAAGCTTGACCCCCAGACATTCTGAAACATTCATATCAAGATACGCATTCCGGAAGCTCGAACCCCAAATACTCTGAATCTCTACACCAGTTCCACAACAACGACGCAAACATTACAACATCTGTTGAAGATCAGATTGATTACTCGGAGGGATGCTCCTAAGAATTCTAATACCTCTGGCTATAAAATCAATGTGAGGTGCGCATACCATTCTTAGATATTACACAAAATTGCTAGACGTTGGAGAATAAGATTCAAGATCTAATCGATATTGGGGAAATCAAATTCAACCCTCCCGAAACTCCTGTGATAATCACCGCTCCTATGACTAGTCATGACAAGACTGATTCATGTCTAAGTGGATGAACTTTTAATCATTGGATTTACTTTCATGCGCAAATTTTATTCTGTTTGTTTAAACATTCGAATCATGATAGACATTATCTGTTCTAATAATTATCATCAGTGCATTGCATATGTTTGTCTTGAATAAATTATTTCGCTATCACTCATTTAAACTGCATCTTTACTTTGCATATGTTTTGTGATATTCGACTCCTGCTAAAGTTGTATACCTTTTGAGGGAGGATGACGAAAACGATACCACAACCTCATACAATATGCTTTTGAACGGACTATGATGACGATGTACAGGCATTGTTTCAATTCCTAAACAGTGGAGATATAAGGATGTTAATCCCTCGTCAACCCCTTCGAGCCTAAGAAGTAGAAGTTTCTTTCTTGTACTAATTAAAACCCTTGATCATAACCTGGGGCAGGGTAGTTCTCAGTTTATTTGGTTATGCATTCTATTTTAAGAGAATTATTCATTACACCTTTCAACAAAGGTTTCATTCACAAGCGTTCATCCGCACACATCAAAGAAGTGTTGGAGACGTCAATCAAAAGCCAATGATGGTTCATCAATCATTAAGCAAGGCAGTCAATATCTTTCAAAAAGAAGAAAGAAATTGAAAAAAAACTTGTATACGAAGAAAAGCCTGCTAAGTCAAAAATCAAAAAGATGACTTAGGCAAAAATCAAGGCATCCCGCTGACTGTAAGCTCAAAATAGATAGTTCAGGCAAAAGTTAGGGATATCAAAAGGATGAAAAAAGAAAGGTCAATAAATTCCTGAACAACACAATGTTGTGACTACCAAAAGGAAGATGTGACTGTCATCTCAAAAGTTCTCTTTGCTTGTGAACCATCATCATTATCAAAGGTACAAATCCAAAAGTCTCTTGGAACTTGAATGCATAAGTTGAATTAACTGAGCTTAGGACTGAAGAACATCACGAAGAAGGGGATGGGCATAAATAAATTTTGAGCTATTATCCTTTGTTTCTTAAACCGTGAACCAAGCCACGTTACAACCCTTGAAAGTCCTAACTGAAGCATGGTTAGTTCGAAAGCATACTGTCACCAAAAAAGGTATCATGACTCCTTAAGGTTTGCTAAAAATGCTGAGTTGATATTTCATTTTTACAAACATCATGTTGTTACAAATAACATGTTTTACAAATATCGCACTTTTACATCTCCTGCTTTAACGTTTTTCAATAAAACTCAAGACAAATGTATGCATTGCATCTCATGAATTCATTATTAAACATATTCTGCTACATAATTTCAAATGTTAGCAACAGAAAGAATTTGCACAGGGTATAACTAATGACTAACAGTTATCCCGACAGACAAGATCATTCCAGAAGCAATGTCTCCTGCGTGTACAAGGGGCATGACATGTTTTGTCCAATCAATCTGGGGCAATCAAGTCAAGATTCCGAGAATCTCTCATGGATGCTCGAACAATCAGGGGCATGCATCCAAGAATATCTAAAGCTACTCCCCAATCGACGTGAGACATTGTCATGAGTCTATGATTACTAGGGGCATGCCGCCCAAAGTGCACATCTCATAAAGTCCTCGCGAGGCGAATCTTTCCAAAGTTCCTACTAACTGGGGCAAATCTATGCAAGTCCAGTTCAACATCTTGATCAATACTCAGTGGCGTGTCCTGAATCAAGTAGTAAGTTACTATGATACTGATGGCAACTTTCAAGACACCCACATCTCCCCACAGAGCCAGGTTCATAAGATCATATCCCCACAGAGTAATCATCAAGAAGACGTCTTCAAACACTCTCGTCCAACAAAAGATGTAGATCCCCAACAGAGATTATATCTTCAACATTGTCATTTCTCCAACACTTTGCTCTTCTCCAAACATGGTTTATTAATATCTCTCATCCTCAGTCAGGGTACATCAAGTTACTGATCATCCCCAAGCAGAAATCATAAATCCCCAGCTAAGCCTCTCCAAGAAGAGATCAAAACATCAAGCT
This sequence comes from Vicia villosa, assembly GCF_029867415.1. Classification (NCBI taxonomy): domain Eukaryota; kingdom Viridiplantae; phylum Streptophyta; class Magnoliopsida; order Fabales; family Fabaceae; genus Vicia; species Vicia villosa. Next base: position 174,861,212 of record NC_081181.1, read on the forward strand.
CTCAATAACATCAAACGATTCTAGTCACACAAGTCATAAACATACATCATAAACATACATCATAAGTCATAAACACATTCATACATCACATACACATTCCTCATTTATGTTGAAGTATATAACTCATGCATCATGGCATTGCATGAAAAACTAACAATGTTTGACAGGTACATTACAAGGATTCGAATCTTATTCAAAGCAACCCCTGACGCATGGCATTCCAGGCATCTACGGATGAAATTTGGACAAGTCTAACGCACGAATCATCCAACGACCTAACGCACGGTCTTCCAGACATCTTAGGATGCAATTGAGAATAGTCTGACGCACGATTTATTCTCCGACCTAACGCACGGTCTTCCAGACATCTAAGGATGCAATTGAGAATAGTCTGACGCACGATTTATTCTCCGACCTAACGCACGGTCTTCCAGACATCTACGGATGCAAATTGGGTAGTCTAACGCACGACTCATCCATCAACCTAACGCACGGTTTCCTAGACATCTACGGATGCAATTTGAATAGTCTGACGCACGACTTATTCTCCGACCTAACGCACGGTTTTCCAGACATCATCTGCTGATGCAAACTAGACTCAGTCTAACGTACGACTCAACCTAAGTCTATTCCTCAGAAACAGTCTAACGTACGACACATTCTGACTCTCAAGTATATCAAGTAGGATGGCATCTTTAAGCCCATCTCCGACAAAAGTCCCTAATTCAGCTAGGGCAAATTTCTTGGTATTCTAGTGTTCAATCATCTTCCACCTTCAGATACCGACTGGCACACAAACCACTCTACATCTTCAGGTTTAAGATAATTGAACAGGGGCAGCTGTCATACCCCAAAATTTGCCCTCATATATTTGCAAATGTTATTTTATTTCGAATAATTGACATAACACAATTGGTAGGGATTTGAGGTTAAAAGGTACAAGAGCGAGAGGTCCCGGGCTCGAATCTCACTTCTAACATTTCTCCTTTTTTATTTGTTTTCTAACTTTATTTCCATTTATTCAAAAATCATAAAAATTGCATTTTTTTAATATTTTAATTTAATTTTCGCACTAATTAAATATGCATTTTTTAAAATAGTCAATTTTCACTTTTATGCATTTTTTAGTCAAAAAATCATCAAAAATCATAAAATATTCAAAAAATCCAAAAAATAAGTTTTTAATTTTATTTGTTCTATATTTAACATTTTTCACAACTTGGGTAACAAGGAAAGATCTTTTTAAGAAAATATTAGTTAATCATTTAAAAGATCACAATCAAATTATTTGTTATTTGAGCTTTCAATGAATAGTTAATATTTGATATTTTTTTTTATTCCATATTTGTTGACCTAAGTTGCACTATAAATATCACTAATTTTTACACATTAGGGATTGACAACATTTTCTAACCCTTATTCTCACACCCTCTCTCCCTATTCTCACAAACACAAAAATTATCTTCTCCTCCTTCTCTCAAAGATCGAACTTCACTTTCTCCCATGAATACCATAACAACTTCATAGCTTGTTGAAGAACATCAAGAACACTTTCAAAAAGAAACTCAAGAACTTACATCTTCCTCTCACGGTAGAACCGAGACGCACCTCTTTCCTCCACAAACCGCCATCGAAGCCCTCAGGTGGTGTTGTTTTTTTTTTTTTGTTAGTTTTTTTTATTGGTTCAATTGATGACCAATGATTTTATATGAGGCCTCCCTTTACAAAAAGTTTTTCTCAATTTTAAATATTTCAAAAGGTTTTGGCCAATGATGATATCTGAGGCTTGTTTTTTTTTAATCATTGTTTTGGTCATTGTTGCTACATTTTAGTTTAAATTTATGTTTTTACGATCATAATCTTTTTTTAAACCCTTGGAAATTTTTGCCCTTTTAGCCATGATCTAACTTTCTGAACCTTTCTTTATTTCATGGGAAAATTTAGATTATTTGAGGCCAAACCCTTTTTATAATATTTTTTATTTTGTTATTTTAACTATTATCATTACTAACTTTTTTTTTATTATTATAATAATAATAATTATTATTATTACTCATTTTTGTTAATTACTTTTATTATTATTATTATTATTATTATTATTATTATTATTATTACTATTATTATTCTTATTTTTTTGCAGGTACCTCCATGAAGCATACACACCAAATCAGAGCTAAGTTATTTTTCAAATTTCTTTTTTTTTATTTTTTATTACATAAACTCCTTTCCTTTTTTCTTCTTTTTTAATATAATTTCTTTTTATTTTGTTTAAAACAAATTATTTTTATTAGCCATCTATATTATTTAATCGAAAACTCTTTTTTTCGTAATATCAATTTTTTTTCAATAATAATTTAATTAAGGTTTTTAGTTAATAATTATTTTTGGGGCTAATTAAATGTTTTTATGTCTTAAAACCCTGATTTCTTCATGATCATTAATCACTGTTAGGTAGATGTTGTCCATTAACTTAGTATCTTTGTAATGGTTGGGGATTGTAATGCACTAACATTTTTCTTCTTTGTGCCCAATTCTTTCAGGGTTAGCAACAGGATTTTACCTCCGACTACCAACCACACACAATTCCAGCTAAGTATTTTTTTTAATAATAATTTTTATTATTTTTATGCATCAACAATTTTGATTATTTTCTTTTCCTTTCTTTTTTTTATTATAACTTTTTTATTTATATTTTTATAAAATAATTTCTATAGTAAATTTTAATCATTAATATTTAACCGAAAATCCGATTTTTCACAAATAATTGTTTTCTCTATATATATATATATATTAAAATTCGAATATACTTTTAATTAATTGATAAATTAGGATTAACCTTTATGTTTATTTTAACCCTTGTCCTATTTAATTGATTTCTTAGCCTTTTCATTAACCTTTCAAGGTTTCCGTAACATCATTTATTTTTTATTATTATTTGTCTTTTGGGTCACAATAAATTTTCTTTTATTTTTTTTAATCCATTAAGGGTTGTAGATCCTTCATACACTAAAATTATTTTCTTTTATGCAAATTTTCAGGGTTAATCAGTATCCTCCGACTACGCGCCATGGCAATTGAAAAGCTAAGTTTTCAATCCTTGTTTTATTTTATTTAAATATTATTTTCTTTTTGCCTTTTGCCCAAAATAGGGTTTGCTTCGAATAGTCAATACACTCACCCCTTATTTATTTTCCTCTTAATTTGCAGAGTCAACCAAGGGTTTGAGGAAGATCAAGGCATTCAATATACACAAATTAATTATTGCCCTCTATTATTTTCTGCTTTTCCCCTTTCCCGCAGGTGTTTATTGTAATAGCGTAGGAATTTTATTTTCTGCTTTTATTTTATTTTAACTGCGTGGTTAGTAAAATAGGGAGTGCAAGATTATGAATTAAACGTAGATCACCTAACTACAAGATAAATGTCATCGAAGTTAACACATGATTGTTGCACCCACACACCTTTAGGGTAACCCCTCTTGTTGCCTTATACTGTTGCCTGCCTATATTGTTGCCTATGCCTTAATTATTGTTGCCTTTAAATAGTCAAGTCCCTCGATCCCGAGGATACCTAAAGCAAACGTTGCCTTCAAAGTTATTGAAACTCCCTCGATGTTGCCTTATAAAAACAACTGTCCCAATTGCTAAGGTATCCTCGCCTGTTGCCTAAAGATTAAATGACTATTATATCCTTCCCTTAGACTACCTGCCCTCTTTATGGCAAGGGACAGTCTTATGGCGAACGATACTCTCGATGACCCTTAACATCCAATTGAAAGACTTCCTACCCTCTTATGGTATGGATAGACTCTTTCGCCCGAAAGGCTAAAAGAACGATTTTTTTCTAAACTTAGGGTAAGTAGCTTTTAAATTGCTTGCTCAATTCAAACTTAAAATTCAAAATCTTTTTCCCACTCTTTTCAAAATCAAAAAGACTACGCTTATTTACAAGCTAAAGTTCTTCTTCAAAGTTTTTACTTTTCACACCTCCTTTGAAACAATTCAAACAAAGTGAGCTAAGCAATTAAGAGCCCATGGAAAACCATGGATGCAAAGGGTGCCTTACACCTTCCCTTTGCATAAATTACCCCCCGAACTCAAAATCTTTTTAAAAGGTCTTTTTCTGTTCTTTTAGCCTTTCCAATTGGATAAAATAAAAGTCGGTGGCGACTCATGCTTAACCGCGACATTTTTCAATTATAAAAAGTCAGTTCACCGTATTACAACGTGTGCTCACTGGGCGGCCTTTCTTGTTTCTCCGCATGATTGGATTATGGCAAACTTTATCTCCTTCATAAACAGACTAATATTCATTGTATGGTAGCACTTGAAAACTTATGTTGTAAACCCTAAATAGGTTTGCGACCTTGTAAACGTCGGACAAAAGAGCATAGGCGTCTTGGTGCACAATGAAACATGCATCGATAACATGTGAACAAGGAATACAATATGCTTGAAACTTTCTGTAGTCATACCAACGACCTAATAGGTTGACCTTGTAACGTCCCATTGGCTTTCCCTCACTGTGGTCTATTGTCTCCTTCACACTGAAAGTGTTGTTTGGTTGTAGTAAAAAATTCTTACCTGATGCGTATTGGATTTTGTTGTTTCTTCTTTCATCACCTTCATGCAATTTTCTGTAAATATTTGTCTAAATTTCAACACTCCACTCCATTATGCACCCCTTTCAGCAAATAGTGCCTTTAAAGACTGAATTCATTGACTCGACGAGGTTCGTTGTCATGTAACCCCAACACCGACCCTCGTCAAATGCCCTCGTCCATTTTCTATTGGAATATTGTCTACCAACCTTAAAGCATCACCATTAGCCAAGGAAATTTCATTCCGCTAATATTAAAATGTTGGTTGGTTTAAAGCATACCCTATATGTTATAAAAAAAAAGGGTTAATGTTATAATATATTATTTACTAAGATATAATGTTGGCAAATAAATACCTACCCATGTTGATAACGTTTTTGGAGGTTTCTGTTCTTGATTTCCCTCATAAAATTTTCTGCAATGTGTCTGATACAGTAGACATGCACAAATGACGGATTATGCTAACCATCATAAGGATTATTGTATGCAATTTCGATCGATGCATGCTTGTCTGAAATCAAACATAGGCTAGGTTGAGGAGCAACATGCATTCTCAAGTTCTTTAGAAAGAACCCTCAACCATCAGTCGTCTCACCTTCCACAAGGGTAAAAGCAACTGGGAAAATATTACTCTTGCCATCCTCTACTACCGCCATAAGTAGCTTACCCTTGTCGACTAAATGATCTGTCCATATTTGATACAAACGAGATTTGGTCATGTTATCAACATAACCTTATACGACGTTGATAGAAAATTTATTCTCTCCTTATGCGAAAGATGGAGATCGAAAACACACATTTCATCTTCCAACTGGTGAATGCATTGTCACACTAGAGGATACATACATGTTGTTAAGTTTATATGTAAATGGTTTCGCAGTAGTTGGACAAACAAATGTGGCCTGTTCTAAGGCTTAAGAACTGTTCGGTGTAGAACTGACGAACGTAAATAAAAAAGGATAATTCATTAAAATGACTTGGCTCAAGGACAACTACGATGCTATTCAGTTACACGCTAATTCCACCGTCGAAGAAATACTTAGGAAGACTAGATTTTACATTTTATTGCTTTTCGGTGGTTTATTATTTCCTGATACTAATGGCAACACTATACATATTCCGTATTTACAATTATTATCCAACTTTAATAAATAGGTAAATATAGTTGGAAAAATGCAACTTTAGCGCATCTATATAGACACTTGTGTAAATTCGCTAAAAATGTGTATAACTTTGCTGGTTGTGCAATATTACTTCAGGCTTGGGGATGGTCCAAAATGCCGACATTGGCGCCAATGAATCCTAATTCATTCCAATTTCCATATGCGTCCAACGTTTAAAACATTTTATTTTTTATATATGTTTATTATGCGTATTTTCTAATTAATAACAATTTCTTTTTTAGGTGATCCGCATATGGAATGAATTACGAAAAACTCCCAAATATTGTGCTCCTTGATATCGCGCGTTCATCAATCATTTCGAGCTGGATGATGTATTATCTTCAAGACTTAACTGCAAATACTTATAGTTTATATAATTTTTAACTAATCATTTGAATTTATGTAACAGTTTACATGGAGGCCTTATCTTGGACTTGAAGATTTGGATCCAACTGAAAGTGACATGTGGAGTTCAAGAACGCTTATAATTTGCTTCACTTTTGTTGAAATGCATCATTCAGATAGGGTTAAACTCCAATTTGGCATTCAATAAGACATACCGGATCCTCTAAAGTGCATGGATGAGTATCACGGAAATCAAGTGAACGATCAATGACAATTCAGTAATTGGAAAGACCATTACAAACAAGAGCGTCATCAATGGAAAAACCACCATAGTACTGTCTTACAGGGCAATATCATGCTAGGAGAATGTAAATCGAGTAGGGATTACATGAACTGGTATGCATCTGTGACAAATTTATATCTATCACAAAATAGAATCTTATTTGACTCTCGTAACCAACCCACATATTCAAGCTTCCAACACATCAAACCATCAACAAGCACTTACACCCAACAACATAATTTTAACACCCAACAACATAACTTTCACACCCAACAACCTTTCATTAACACCTAACAACATAACTTTAACACCCAATAACCTTTCATTAACATCCAACAACCTTTCATTCCAACACAACCACCTTATACCCAAAGCCAACAATATCATTAACAAAACCCATATACATCATACACCCAACCGTAATACATTCCTACAACCTACCTCAATCCAACAAAACCCATCTACATCATACATCCAAACCACAAGACCACAAGACCACAACTACCAAACGCCCCATCAACAAATTCCTTTTTAGTCACAACAATTTACCCGACTTCATCATAAGAGCAATAGTCCCCTTCATGATGCCTACCACCACCCAACAAAATTGGAATAACGAGGGAACCATATTAAGTTATCGACGACAACTTGCTTTATCAATGAAGAAATAGTCGACGAATTATATGATCGTGGATATGACGTGGGGCCTTCTACCCAGCCATCAAATGATGATGTGTCTCATAGAATGTCTACGCGAATTGAGCAAGCTTCTTACTGTGTAATCGGCCATCTGTTACACCGACTGGGTCAAGATCATCACTAAATATCGTTTATTATAATTTATTTTTATTTAATAAATAAATAAATATTGTTATAACTTTATTTTATTTGAATTATTATTATTATTTTATTTATCAATTAAATATATTTTAATTATATAAAATATTAATATATTTTATTGTATTATTTTTTTAATAAAAAATAAATGAAAAACATTTTAGAAGCTTCCGCCGTATCAATATACGGAGCCTTTTAATGCTTACACACTTCTGCCAATTGAATGGGTGAAGCTTTTCATTTTTTTACACTCTTCCGCTCAATCAAAAGGTGAAACCTCGCTTTGCCAAAAACGAATTATTTTTAAACTATGGTATAATCAATAATGGTATACAAGTGGAAATGTATGGTAAAGTAACTTTTATGTATAATGGTATACAAGTGGAAATGTATGGTACTTTTCCATCAACAATAACTTTTATGTATAAAAGTGGTAGGCCAGTGCAAAATTCCCCAATACACATCATAATAGCAGTGCGAGGTTAAGAGCAAGATATAGGTGCAAACTAGGTGTATAGTACCATCCACATATCTAAGGATACGTTTGACTGACTGCCAGTGTGTGTCTAGTGGGTGAGCCATAGATTGACAAACTTTATTGATTGAGAAACTCATTTAAGTCTTGTAATTGTTGCATACTGAAGGTTGTTCCATGAAGATCTCTTCATTTAAAATACTAATGAGAAAATCATTATTGATATCTATATGTTAAATGGACCACTTGTTACTAAATGCAATGGTGAGAATGAGCCTAATAGTCATTGGCTTAATAACCAGAGAGAAAGTTTTATGGAAGTCAAATCCATGGAGTTTATGATATCCTTTGCCAAATAATATAGCTTTATATTTGTTCATAGTTCCATCAATATTCTTTTGACATGAAACACCCACTTACAATCAATATCTTTCATATTAGGAGGGAGTGGCACAAGGAACTAAGTTTTATTTTTTCTCAAAGGCAAAATACTCTTCATTCATGGAAGCTAACCACATGGGACCTTTTATGGTTTGTTTGACAATTTTCGGTTCAGAATGTGCGAGAAAAATGGAAGGGTGAATTTTGGTAAGGGGAATGTCATTTTTTATTCTAGTTTATACATTGTGAAACTACAGTTCACACACCATAGAAACACAATGAAAAACTTGCATTGATAGAAGAAAGAGATAAGCTTTTGTATTTCACAACTAGTTAACATCAACACTGGTGTCAAGTATATATAGCTATATAGAGTTAGTTATATTCTAACTAACCTTTATAACTAAACTGTAACTACCTACCTGATTATGAATGTAACAGTAACTAGGATACAAAGAGATCTCATTCTATATGTTGCTCATCATGCTTAACATCCCCCTCAAGCTGGAATAGATATTCAACATTCCAAGCTTGCTTTGAAGATTGTTAAAAGGTCCTACATGCAGAGATTTTGTCAAGATGTCTGCCACTTGATCTTTTGAAGCAATATGAAGTAAATGAAGAATGCTTGCCTGCACTTTATCTCTTACCACATGACAATCAATCTCAATATGTTTTGTTCTTTCATGAAACACGGGATTGACTGCTATATGAAGAGCAGATTTGTTATCACAGTAAATTACAAATGGAGCAGGATGCTTAATTTGAAAATTTTGCAGCAGGTACAAGATCCATTGACCTTCGCATGTAGCTTGTTTCAATGCCAGATATTCTGCGTTAGATGACGACCTGGATACAACAACTTGTTTCTTGCTCTTCCAACTTATCAAAGAATCTCCAAGGAAGAAGCAAAAACCAGTTGTTGATCTTATCGTATCGGGACATGCTCCCCAGTCAGAATATGAGAATCCTTTAAGTGTGAGAGCTGATGATAAGCTAAAGAACAAACCATTACCAGGATTTCCTTTAAGATATCTCAACAGATGGATACCAGCTAACATATGTTCATCAGTAGGATTGCTCAAGAACTGAATCAGCTTGCTAACTGTGTATGAGATTTTAAGTCTGGAGTGTGTGAGATAGAGTAATCTACCAACTAACCTCATGTATTCAGTGGGATCAGATAGTTATTTACCAGATCCTTGATGCAATTGGACATGAGGCTGCATAGGAGTATTGTAAGGTTTTGCTCCAGTTAGACCTGCATCTTGCAACAAATCCAATGTATATTTTCTTTGGCAAAGAGTAATTCCTTATTTTGACCTGCTTACTTCAAAGCCAAGAAAATATTTTAGATTGCCAAGATCCTTGATGCTGAACTTGTTATGTAAGAGGGTCTTAATACTAGTTATCCCATCAATATCAGTCCCCCCTAAGACCAGATCATTCACATAAACAAGGATTATTGTGAATCGAAGTCCATTGGATTTGGTAAACAAGGAATAGTATGACTTGGATTCAATGTAGCCAGATTGGAGAAGAGTTGCAGTAAGCTTAATGTTCCACTGTCTGCTTGCCTGCTTCAAGCCATAGAGGGATTTTTGGAGTTTGCAAACAAGATTGGGATGAGGTAATGTCAAGCCAGGTGGAGGTTGCATATACACTTCTTCATTGAGTTCACCATGCAACAAGGCTGTGTTAACATCAAGTTGAAACACGAGCCATTGACAAGCAGCAACAATAGCTAAGAACATGCGTATAGTGGTCAAACAACAGGACTGAAGGTGTCCATGTAATCCAAGCCTCTAGTCTGGGTGAAACCCTTGGCCACTAATCGAGCTTTGTACCTCTCTACAAAGCCATCAACATTTTGTTTAAGTTTTAAAACCCATCGACATCTGTAACACCCCAAATCTACCCCACGATTAATAGGAAAATCATAGTACAAAATCTCAAAACAAACATCGTTTGGAGGCGTCACATTTTCAACTTAAACAAAATCTCATGCAAGCTCATATATGAAGATACATAACACATATAACGGAGGAACTCATACTTCCTTAGTCATTCAAATTCAAACAAACTTTATAACATCGCAGCGGAGTTCAAAGAACAACATAAATCCTAAATCATAACATCTTTACCAACATGGCAATAACTATCCGATATGTCTCACAAGAGAATAACAACAAGATCCAACAAGTTAATATTTGATTAATGTTTTTGTGTTGATGTGAATTCACAAGATTGCGATATTTATTTGAAATTGTCATTTAAATAAGCATACATTATTGAGATGATATGAAATAGAGACTAAGATGTGTATATTATTGTGACGAGATGTTTATACATTTTTCTAATTTACTTAATGACATTCCTATATTCATAATAAAAATATAATTTAACCATTAATATTATGAAACATCTACATGGGTTAAATATCAAAAATATAGATTTGAACTAAACGTACACTGCAATGTTAAATAATTTACATAATTTTTTTTCGTCTATTGTGATTCTTTCAAACAAACTCAATAAACTAATTTATGCAGTTAAGCATAGCATATCAAATTTCTATTGAAAATCTATTTAAAAGTATACAATTTTCTATGTTAGCAAGTAAATATGAAAAAAAAAATCACACATTTTATAAGTTTTTATTGACAATATAATGGATGCGACTCAATGATGCACATCCACAATCACAACTTAAACAACATCAACTCAATGTTGAATTTCAACGACAAAAACAACGACATCATACTATTCATAGTAATTCATCGTATCTCAACCACATCTTTACGGTATACAACTTACACAATATTCAACTTCGCAAAGATATCATCAATCGACAAACATACAATTTCAAGAAAAGCTTCCAAAAAGGTTTTCCAAAGGTTTTCAATCATTTCCAATAGATAGGCATTTATTAAAGCTTCACGAGGGTTCAAACGACACTTGAAAAGGAGTTACGGATCAAAAGATACATCAATTTGAAGTTTCCAAAACGTTTTCAACAGCAAGGTTCGCTTAGCGGGCTCAAGCGCGCATCTCAGAACTAAAAACAGAAGCGAACCATTTTCGTGTCTCCGCTTAGTGGACCAGCTCCGCTTAGCGAGCTTGCGAATTTTCAAATTTGCTCCCAGGTTCCGCTTAGCGGGCCAGGTTCCGCTTAACAGATGCGCGGTTATGTAGAAAAATAACAGAGATATCAGACATGCGTAACCATACTTCCACCACCCAAAACCATTCTCAATCGGCAATTAAAGGCATATAAAATAAATATCTAACATCATTCATCAACAACCATCATCAAAACATGATTTCAAGCACAATTTCATGAAAATCCAACATAAACCCCACGATTCTAGAACACACATTCAAGGTTACTACACATACAATCTAACCCACCCTAAACATCATCATACAAACCTTTATCATGAAAGAATCCCACCCTTACCTTGGGTTGGATTGAAGAGAACTCTATCTTCAATGGGAAACCTAGCTTTCTCCTCTTCTCTTCTCTCTTCTCTTCTTTCTCCAAATGAACTCTAACTTTCTATTCCCTTCAATCTTCTTATTTGTTAAACCCTTACTAATTCTGAAATTGCTAATGGGCTCTAATTAGCACCTCTCAATTACTAACACAAACTTAGGCCAATAACTACTAACTCCACTAACTTATGTCATTTACTAATAATTCCCAAAAATAACACAAAATCACTTAAACACATAATAACAGATAATCAAATAAATAATTCACATAACACACAATCAAATAAAGCACGTAAATAAAATGGTTGTTACAACATCCAATAGCCCTTTTATGATGAGGTAATGGAACTAATGTCCAAGTATTGGTCTGTGTGAGGGCCTGTAACTTAGATTGGATAGCATCACTCCAGTGTTTATTTGTAATAGCTTCCTCATATGTGTGAGGCTTAGGAATAGAAGATAAGTGAAGAATGAATTGGTTATGTGTAGGAGAAAGATTATGATAGGAAAGAAAATGGGATAAAGGATACTTAGTTTGAGAAGAAAAGTGAGTAGCAACTGAATTGTGGAGTGGGACTGTATTCTCAATCAGGTTACAATGGTAATCTTGGAGGTAAGTGGGAGAATTGCTGTTTCTGACAGACTTTCTTAATGCAGTAGCAGGATTAGGATTAGAAACATGTATGTTAGGATTAGATAATGTGTCAGAAACAGTTAAAGGTTCAGGAATAGATGTATCAAGAGAAACAGTATCAGAGTTGTCAGGAATAAGGGAAGAATTATGCTGATGTGCAGTAGTGTTATCAATGTAAGGAAAATCAAAAACATCATGAGAAGGATGATGGAATTGGGTTGAAGTTGAGGATGATGAAGGTAAAGATTGTTTATATGGAAATAAGGATTCGAAAAATACAACATCTCTGGACAGAAAAATTTCCTTTGAATGTAAATCAAATAGTATATGACCTTTGACTCCAAGTTTAAATCCTAAATATAGGCATTTTCTGGATCTAGAGTCAAGCTTCTTTCTATGTGCTTGCAATGTTGCAGCAAAACATAGAGAACCAAATACTCTAAGAGAATCTATGTTGGGAAGGCAATTATAGAGAATTTGAAAAGGTGATTTTTGGTGTAGAAAAGGTGTGGGAAGTCTGTTAATGATATGAATAGCATGACTTACTGCATAAGACCAAATTTTTTTAGGAAGGTGGACTTAAAATAGCAAGGCTCTAGTGATGGCAAGAATGTGTTGGTGTTTCCTCTCAACTATACCACTTTGTTGAGGAGTACCAACACATGAAGTGTGATGAATAATACCATTGATTTTATAGTAATCATGCATTAAGAACTCATTTCCATTGTAAGATCTAATACACTTAATGGCTTTATTATGTTGTGTTAGAGCCATAGACACAAAGGCTTTTATTAGATTGACAGTTTCAGACTTTTGCTTCATAAAGAAAATCCAAGTAAAACGACTCTTATCATTTACAACAGTTAGAAAGTACTTGTGACCATTCATTGAAGGGATAGAAAGAGGACCCCAAATGTCCATGTGAACTAGATCAAAAGGTTCACTGGAATGATGAGCACTATCAGGAAAAAGGAAACCTCTTTTGTTTAGAATAAAAACATATGTCACACGATTTATCAAAGGAATCAACAGTTATAAAGGGAAAAATTTTCTTTATTTCAATTAACTTGGCATTGGAAGGGTGCCCAAGCCTCAAATGCCAAATGTTACAATCAGTTTCCTGTCTAGGAAGTACATAATTAATAGCTAAAGTGGTATTATGTAAGGATGATGGCATAGAATCAATGGGAGAAGGTGAGATGAGAGGGATGGCAACAGGTGGTTGATTGAGAATATACTATCCTCCTCGTAACTCAGCTGCACCAATCATCTTCCTCGAGCAAGTGGTTTGTATAAAACATGTAGAGTTATCAAATATAAATTGGCAATCCAAATTAGAAGTAAGTTTAGGTACAAAAATGAGGTTAAAGGTGAAATGTGGCATATACAAAACATTGGTCAGCATAAAATTTTCATTAAAAAAATGGTGCCAGCAAGATGTGTTGACACCAATGCGCCATTTGGTAATTTCACAGTTATTTCAGGAATTCTCTTTAGACATGAGAGCAATCTTCTAGAAAAGCAAACATGATCAGTAGCCCCCGTGTCAAGTATAAAAGTCTAAGTTGTGTTTTGTGTGGGAAAAATGCAGATAATACCTGAGTTGGTCTTGGCTTGAGCGACAAGATGGTTAACACTGTGAGAATTAGAAGATTGTTGCAGTAAGGCTAGAAGGGATTTGCGTTGAGCAGGTGTGAAACTAATTCTTCATATGCAGTCTCATTAGGCTGTTCAGTATCAGGTTCATGTTGAGTTTCATCCTCATCCTCATGGTCAGTTGATACATTGTTAATGTGGCTTTGTTGCTTCCAGTGAGGAGGATAACCATGCTTTTTGAAGCATGTATCAATTTTGTGATTGGTCATACCACAGTGAGTGAACACTCTCATACCTCTACCACGACCATTGTTGGACCTGCCCCCTCTTGAACCTCGACCTCGAGTAAGACTATTCCCTCTGCCTTGAGACTGATTAGCAGGAAAAATTAAAATCTTGGACTCATCAACTGGGACAATTAATTGTCTTTCTTGTTGGACCAGTAAAGAATATACTTTGCAGATATTGGGAAGAGGATCCATAAACATGATTTGGGATCTAACTGCAAAATATGTATCATTTGACCCTCTAAGGAATCAAATTACCTGATCAGAATCACGATAGATACGTATCTTATCAATAGCTAGGCAAGTGGTGGCACATTCACAAGCAGGTAGTGGGTGAAAATTGTCCAATTCTTGCCACAACATTTTCAATTTAGTGGAATAAGATGAGATTGAAGAAACACCTTGTCGAAGGGTGCAAATTTCTTCCTGAATCTCTGAGATTCTGAATACATCACCATGATAGAAGCGATCTTTGAGTTATTTCCATCCATAAAACGCTCTATGATATTTCAGATTCAACTGAATTGTTCAACCACGACATTATCATTGTGTTGCATCGACCCCAAACAATGGAATCACGATCTTCATATGGTGGTCAAGGTAATGCACCATTGATAAAGTGCAGTTTGTTCTTGGATCTCAACGCCATCGTCATAGATCTTGACCAAGAATGGTAATTACCGACATTGAAGAGAGGGGAAACAAGAACAAGGGCAGTTTTTTCATTGGGATGCATGAAATAAGGATTAAGAGTATCATTTTGATTCCCTTTGTTGGTATTGGAGTTCGTGTTGGATGGAGAAGAAGAAGTAGAGGAGCTATCGGTGGACATGGTGGGAACGAAAAGGGAAGCAAAGATTGCAAGAAGAGGAAGAAGAAGAAGGGTGAATTGTGAAAAAGAAGAACTCTGAGAATGCAGCGGAAAGGAATAAGACGTTAGCCTTAGGTCGATGATACCATGTGAAACTACAATTCACACACCATAGAAACACAATGAAAAGCTTGCATGGATAGAAGAAAGAGATAACCTTTTGTATTTCATAACTAGTTAACATCAACACTGGTGTCAAGTATATATAGCTATACAGAGTTAGTTATATTCTAACTAACCTCTATAACTAAACTTTAACTACCTAATTGATTATGAATGTAATAGTAACTAGGATACAAAGAGATCTCATTCTATATGTTGCTTATCATGCTTAACATACATGATGAGTGTTGGAAGTATTAGTGGTTTGAATAGGGAAAATAAGGATAAGAATAATGTTTGCTAGTAAAGATAATATTGAAGAGTGCGGTGTTGGTGAAAATATTGGAGTTAAATGATTGAAGCTGAGGATAATGGTAAACCTGATGAGTTAATAGGACTGAGTAGGAGTTAGATTAACCTAGTGAGAAGTAACATGGGATGTAGTATTAGAATAAGAGTTATTGTTGATGCTATCCCACACCGGGGATGCAGTCAAACTGAACGGTTTCTCCGTGGTTTATTGGAACTGGCTAGGAGGGCTTTTGACATAGGTTCAAAATCTTTTGGTACCGATAGTGGATTCCTCGACACCCATCCTACGTTCGATATTAACTATGAACTTGTGGTATCCTTTTCGCATCACTCTTGTAATCACCCCGACGATGGTGTGAAGTGTTGGTGTAGCTAGATCGGATAGTGGATTAAGAAGCTTTTGCCCGACCTTTATAGAATTACCTTCAAATACCTACATAAACCCTAGATCCTGACTTGTAATTTGAAGGAGTCACGAATGATGACATCGAGAGGTCGACACTAGTTCAGTGGAAAAGTAAAAAAAAAAAGAAGTTGATTAGCTTCCTAATTTCATGTTTGAGGATGTTACGAGCTGGTAAATCAAAGATTTAGATATGAATCACAAGGATCCAGATCCAAAACTTTTGCGTTTGTCCAACGATGTTTGCGATGCAGATCATAATTTTTATGGAAATCGCATGGATCGAGAGTTGATTCTCTCAAATAGCGCCACTGTTCCGTTTGGAAATAAGAAATGAATGATCTAACTCCACGAAGGAACCCGAAATGAAGAAATTTTGATAAGAATGGTCTTTAATGGGGACTCTGATCTCCTTTACGATGGCGCGGGGTGGACTTGCACAGTTAGCACTCAAACTCCAAAATCAATTCAAAGTTTAATATGAGTAAATTGTAATTGGATATTAGAGATTGTATACCTTCTCATCACATGTGAATCATTTTTATATTCGTGTCAAATAGAGTTGACCTTTGATGAATTGAATCTTAGTCAATTAGACTCTAGACCGCTCCAAAACAATAAGTTTTTGAATTTTTCACAAGTTTTATGATGTAAAATTTTAATAGAAAATACTTAGTTTTATCCACGATTAAGTATTCTGAGGTGGATTGAAAATATTTTTTGTGGGGTCAAGTTAAATGATAATAAGGGTTAAATTGAATTCTTTTTAGAGTTATGATATTCATATACCTAACTTCTACACCAATACTTACATCCAACACTATTCACCGTATTTATACGGTGAATATTATTTTTTAAGTAAACAATATTTTTACAAAGAGTGACGTGAACTGTAAAATATTACTTATTATAATAATAAATATTTTTTTAATTTACTTAAGAGATACAAATATAAAATTGTATTATTAACTGATCGTACCTGATCAGAAGAATCGTCAAGGCCTGCTCGGATGCTGGTCTTCGTAAAGTGAGAGGGGGGGTGTACCTGCAAGGTACTCCGATGCCAAAGTGAGTAAGTGAGCAAAGGAGAGCAAGTACTAGCTAAGGTTAGAAGAGAATTGAGTACCTGACCCTCTAGTCAAAGAGGGTATATATAGCCCCCAGCGCTGGGCCATGATCTCGCTATTGGGTTGGATTCCCAAGCCCAACTAGGAGACTGCCAGGTTTCCTGAGCGGAAATATCGGAGGTGCGTGTACGCCCTCTGTCCTGGTTAACCGCTCCGAAGTCCAAGGGAAGACGCGGTCTTTTAGGAGCCACGTGGGATCCGAGTCATTCGGAGGATTGGATATGAAAGAGCCCTGCGCGGAGCGGGGTCCTCGGCAAGGATGACGTCCGGGGGAGAGTTAACGCCGAGCAAGGTCGTCTGCTCCGGTTAGGGTGTTAGTGCCGAGCAAGGCGTGTCGGGAAGGCAATGAACTATTCATGGGCCTCTGAGGCTTATTGGGCCGAAAGCGGTGTTGGGCCTAGCCTTGGCCCAGTCCAGAACAGGAGCCCCCCAAGTCGGAGTTTTCTGGTTAAGAAGCTGTGACTTTGCTTCTACGCTCGGACCCGAATTCTCGTGGTTGCTCGGTGAATCGGTCCTCGTTACACAGACGCGCTCGGAGGAAAATCCAGTGGTGCGCGAAACGTCGCGCGTGGGAAGCACGCGCTGACGTGGCATAGGCAATGATGGCCTAGGGTCTAGGATGCGGCGCCTGTCAGGAGAGGTGACGCTTCGCCTTCCGAGCCTTTTTCCTATAAAAGGGGGCGAATTCTCTCATAAGGGAGTTTTCCTTTCTCTGTTTATCTACTCGGCTTCGATCAAGGGTTCCTCGGAGAATAATTTCCCAGCTCGTTCATCATATCAAGATCGTTGCTTAGCGAAGGATTCTCCCCGGCCATCCTCATCATGTCTGCAAGTAAGTTCGTTTAGCCTGTCGTTGCTTCACTATTTTTCATAGGATTTGTGTTTCGCTTTCGAGGTCTTCGCCATCGTCATCTTCCCCGGGTTATCTAAGCGATGCCCGGGGGTCAGCGTGGGTTGGCAGGCCGGAGTACGTTGGCGTTAAACTGTTTAAGATAAGCTTTCCCGTTGTCGTGTCATCTGTGAGTCCTCGGCTGACGAGCGTTGTTCCTCGATGGGGTTTGGCTGGGGGCTCTGCTGCTCCTGCTCTACCCTTTCGCTTGCCTTGCGGTGGAAGGGTGGATTTGATGGACTATCGAATTCACTTCTCCCTTCTGCGTGCAGGTGAATCAGATTCGAGTGCTACCTCAAGATCCGGCTCGGACACCGACTCGACGACCAGTGACTCCGAAAGCTCGACGGCAACTAGTTCCGACGTCGAAATTATTGAGGAAGATGGCACTCCCTCGGCCGAAGGCGCTCATACGCTATCCCCTGGTTCGGATGCCGAGGGAGGGGTTTCCCCTATGCCGTTATTCAGTTATGAACATATCGTTGCGCCCGATTGGATAGCCGAGGAGGCTCTATCTGTTGTTTCTCGGTACACCGCGTCTCTGGAGGGGGCGTTTACAGAAATTGAGGTTCTGGGGGAAGGCGATCCGCCCAATTATCAAATAGGTTGCCCGTCTCCGGACGAACGCATATGCTCTCGGTTTGCCGGGGACGGGTTTGCGATGTACGATTACGTGTTTAGGGAGCTCGGCTTCCGGTTACCTTTCTCTGGTTTTCAGGTTTCAGTTATGGCGTTTCTATCTTTGGCGCCGTCCCAAATTCATCCGAATGCTTTTGCTTTTATGCGGGCATTCGAGATTGTTTGTGATTATTTGGGTATAGGCGCAACGTCTGCGTTGTTCGGAAGATGTTTTCGTGTTCAACGGCAGGCGTCAAACGGGCGGTACAGCTGGGTTTCGTTCAGGAATGCCGAGCGTAAACTCTTCGGAATGTATACTGATTCCGTGAAGGGTTTTAAGGATCGATACTTCGTTGTCCGTCCCCTAAGTCCAACGGCCTACTCTTCGGTGTCGGATATGGTGGCCGAGCGGGATGCCGAGGGGGAGATAGTGAGGGATGAATATGGGCAGGAAGTAAGGGAGTTCTGCACGACGTTTCCGTTTTTCTGGTGGAAGGGTCATTTTGCGTCTCCTCCGAAATACTATGCTTGGGAGGACGATGATTTGGATGATCAAGACCGGGAGTCATACTCGGTCCTCTGCAAATACGTAGATAGCTTTACTATGTCTCGTTGGGTGACGAGGAATGGGGATCCTGTATTGGACGAGGATGGGGTTCCGATCACGGAGCAGCGACCTATTAATACCAAGGCTTTGCTAGCTTGTCGGACTCCCGAGGAGACCTGGATGTTGTTAGGTTGTGTCCATTCACCTTGCTTTGTGATCTCTGTCCGGTATTTCGCTAACTTGTTTATTTTTTCTTTGCAGAGGCTATGCCGGAGAAGGAGGATAATATCCTGAAACAGGCATTGGATGCGAGGAAGAATCAGAAAAAGAAGAACCAGGGAACCGGAGCTGGAGAGAACTCAGGCTCGGCAGGCTCTCCTCACAAGACTCATGCCGACGAAAGGTCAACCAAGAGATCTCGTCCTTCCGAGGGGGGACGTCCAGATCAGTCGAACCTAGGTCCTGGGCGCGCCTTCGTGTTGCCTCCTTGCTACAAGGATGGAGGCTATTTCGAGAAGTTCCCCTTGGTTACCTCACCGGACGAAGCCCGTCGGATCAGTGATATGGACCCCCCGTCCCTTCAGAAGCAGTTGGCGTGCGACAGTGCCGCCGTGGTGAGGGTCTTGGGGATGGCGCAAGTGTTGGCCAGTGGAGGTTCGGGCTCGACCGAGGCCCTGAAGGAGGCCGAGGCGGCTAAGAAGGTGGCCGAGGACAAGGTGAAGGCCATGGAGACCGAGCGCAAGGAGTTGAGGAAGAAGGTCGACGCGGTCCTGAAGCAGAAAGACGCGGAGGTTGCGGCTGAGAAGAAGAAGCTGGCTGACCTTCGACTCGAATGGGCTCCCTCGGCTGACGAGTCGCCGGATGTGGCAGCTCTAAAGTCTAGGGCTGAGTTTGTGGAGAAGATAGAGAGCCTGAAGATAAGTCTGGCCGATATGGCCGATGTCGGGTTCGAGCGTGCTCTTAACCAGCTGAGGCTTCTGAACCCTGGTTTGAAGGAGGACAATGTCGGGCTCTCTCCGAGGATCGTGGATGGCGTGTTGGTGCCTGAGTCCCCGGGGAGCGAAGAGTAGAAAGTGTAGTTCCGGGCCTGCGTGTCCGTCTTTCCCGGCCTGCGTGCCATTCTTTTTGTTGGGCTATGCCCGGGTAACTTTTGGGGCCTGCGTGCCTGGCAATGATTGTAACTTTTGACATCGCCGGCCAATTTGGTCGGCAGCCTTAATGTTTTGTAGTTTTGCTTGTCTATATTCGTTTACTCGCTCCTTTAAAGTATTATCGTTGTATGCTCGTATTTTGATAACACTTCTCGGTGCTCGGAAACCGGGATGTTTCTTCCATACTTAGGATTTTTTCGCTTTTAGCCGGCTACGCTCGGGTATGCCGGGGATCTGCTTATGTCTGAATTTTACTGTCGCATGTTTGCGTTGCTGTGTATTGATGATTATGGGATCCGCTCGGGTGTTCCGGGGACCTATCTGATGATTAGAATTTTGAGTAAGGACGATGCTCGGCTTGGATAGATTGCCCGGGCGTGTTGAGTACGGTCCGGGTGCGCAGAGCGGGTGTGCGCTTTTAGCGGGTACGAGACCATGTTTATGGCCAAGTTCTCGCGGCGTGAACGATCCCATCGCGAGCTGGGGTTCTGCCAATCAGGTACTTCCGCGGAAGGTCTAGGTGTAGAGTCTTCCGCGTGGTCGGTTTTCCCATTTCGTGGGAGGATCCGACCGTTGCTGTCGTGGAGTTCCCTTGTTCGTACCGATGACGCGGGTTCCTTCCCGGCTTGCACTTGTGCGGGATGCAGGTCTCCGGGGGTGTTAGGTCGAGTCTAACTGTGATAACGTCTGAGTTTTTCAGCGTTCCAAGGCCGAGCAAGTTTTACTCCGAGGAGATCTTCAAGGTAGTAGGCGCCGTTCTCGGTTTTATCGTAAACTCGGTATGGGCCTTCCCAGTTCGGGGCTAGTTTGCCTTCGCGCGAATCTTTCATATTTCTGCGGAGCACTAGGGCGCCGACTTCGAATTCACGCTTGGTAACTTTGGTGTTGTAGCGGAGGGCTATCTGTTGTTTTAATTTTGCTTCTCGGAGGGAAGATCCCGTGCGGATCTCCTCGACCATGTCGAGTTCTTCCCTCATAGCTTCGTCATTGAGCTCTTCTTCGAGGGGTGCCTCGGTGCGCCGAGAAGGTTCTCGGATTTCCACGGGGATCACGGCTTCGGTGCCGTAGGTTAATCTGAATGGGGTCTCACCTGTGCTCGAATGGGGGGTTGTTCGGTATGCCCAGAGTACACTATGAAGTTCTTCGACCCAAGCTTTCTTGGCTTCGCCGAGCCTTCTCTTTAGTCCCCGGAGGATGACTCGGTTAGCCGCCTCGGCCTGCCCGTTCGTCTGAGGATGCTCGACCGAGGTGAAGTGTTGTTTCGTGCCGAGCTTGGCCACAAACTCTTGAAACTTTCTATCGGTGAACTGGGTGCCATTGTCGGTGATTATGGCTTGAGGCACCCCGAATCGGGCGAGTATGTTTCGTTTGTAGAAACGGAGCACGTTTTGAGACGCGATTTTGGCGAGCGCCTCGGCTTCTATCCATTTCGTGAAGTAGTCGACGGCGACCACCAGATATTTATTCTGGTATGAGCCGACCGGGAATGGTCCGAGGAGGTCCATTCCCCAGGTGGAGAAAGGCCATGGTGACGATAGAGATTTAAGCTCGTTAGGGGGAGCCAAGTGCATGTCGGCGTGACGCTGGCATTTGTCGCATTTACGGACATGCTCTTTGGCATCTTGTTGCATGGTCGGCCAGTAGTAGCCGGCTCTGAGGGCTTTCCTCGCGAGTGATCGGCCGCCGAGATGCTGGCCATTGATCCCTTCATGGAGTTCTTGGAGTATCTCAGATGCTTGCGAGGCGTCGACACACTTAAGGAGAGGGATGGAGAAGCCTCGCCGGTATAGTTTGTCCTCGACGACCGTGTACGAGCAGGCTCGTCTCTTGATAGTTGAAGTTTCCTTCGCGTCGGCGGGTAGTTCGTCTTTGGTGAGGAAGTTATATACCGGGGTCATCCAGCAATGGTCGTCCCCGATAGCGAGCACTTGCAGAGCTTGCGCGTTTTTGCTTATGCTCGGTCTGGGTAAGAGTTCCTGGATTACCGACTTGTTTCCACCTTTCTTTCTTGTACTCGCGAGTTTAGATAATATGTCGGCTCGCGAGTTATGCTCCCGGGGAATGTGCTCGACGTTTACTTTTGAGAATTTTTTCATTTTCTCCCTGACGAGAGTGAGATATTCGGCCAGCGTGTCGTTCTTTGCCTGGTAATCGCCGCTGACTTGGGATGCGACGAGTTGGGAGTCGGTATAGACCATGACTTCGCGAGCACCTACGTCCTCGGCCAGGCGTAGGCCTGCTAGGAGGGCCTCGTACTCGGCCTGGTTGTTTGACGTGGTGAAAGACAAGACCAAGGATACCTCGATGACGAGTCCCTCGTCGTTTTCCAGGATTATTCCGGCTCCGCTTCCCGAGCTACTCGAGGCTCCGTCTACGTAGATGGTCCATTTGTTTTCGGTGGGGCCCGGGTAGTTAGCAATTGAGGTCATCTCGGCGACAAAGTCGGCGAGCGCCTGAGCTTTAAGCGCCTTTCTTCCTTCGTATTGGATATCGAATTCGGATAGTTCGAGGGACCATCGTAGCATCCTTCCCGCCCTGTCTGGTCGGCTGAGGAGTTGCTTAATCGGTTGGCCCGTCCGAACGACTATGGTGTGAGCGAGGAAATAATGTCTCAGTCTTCTGGCGGCTGTTATTAGGGCCAACGCAACTTTCTCTATCTGCTGATATCGGGCCTCGGGCCCTTGTAGGGCTTTGCTGGTAAAGTACACGGGCTTCTGTCCGTCTTCCGTTTCTCGGATTAAGGCCGCGCTGACTGCCTCGTTCGAGACAGCCAGGTAGAGATATAGGGTCTCCTTGCCATCCGGTCGGGATAAGACGGGCGGTTTGGAAAGCACCTGTTTGAGGTGAGATAATGCCCGTTCGCACTCCTCGGACCATTCGAAGGTCGCCTCTTTCCGAAGCAACTTAAAGAATGGGAGGGCATGCTGGGCGGATTTTGCGACGAAGCGGGATAGTGCTGTGAGCATCCCGTTTAGTACTTGGATAGATTTTTTGTTGTTAGGGGTAGGAAGTTCCGAGAACGCTCGGCATTTATCCGGGTTGGCTTCTATTCCTCGTTCGGTTAGGTAGAATCCGAGGAACTTGCCCGCCCGTACTCCGAAAGTGCACTTCTCTGGGTTAAAACGGATCTTGCAGGATCTGGCCTGCTCGAACACCCGTTCAAGATGTGCGGTGTGGTCGTCGTCTTCTCGAGATTTGACGATCATGTCGTCCATATATACCTCGAGGGTGTCGCCGATCTCTCCCCGGAAAACCTTGTTCATCATCCGCTGGTACGTGGCCCCGGCGTTCTTGAGTCCGAAGGGCATTACGTTGTAGTAATAATTGCCCGACTCGGTCATGAATGCCGTGCATTGCTTGTCGCTTCTCGCCATGGGGATTTGATTGTAACCTGAATAAGCATCCATAAACGATAATAATTTATAGCCGGCCGAGTTGTCGACCAGCCTATCAATATTAGGTAACGGGTATGCATCTTTGGGGCATGCCCGGTTAACATCAGTATAATCAACGCACATTCTCCATTTTCCATTAGATTTTTTGACTAGTACAACGTTTGAGAGCCAAGTTGAATACTTGGCCTCGGAAATAAAATTTGCCTCTAAGAGGTCTTTTACAGCTTTCTCGGCAGCCTCCGCTTTCTCGGGAGACTGCCGACGCCTACGTTGAACTACTGCTTTTGCGGTCGGATTGATGGAGAGTGTGTGGCAGGCGACCTCAGGGTCGAGTCCGGGCATCTCTGCTGCGCTCCAGGCGAACAAGTCGGCGTTGTTCCTCAGGCAAGCTATGAGTTGCTTCCTCGGTGTATCCGGGATGTTATTGCCGATCTTCACAGTCTTTTCGGGGTTGTCACCCAGAGGAACGAGCTCGAAGTCCCCGTCCGGAATGGGCCGGATAGGGTGAGCTGTCTTCGGCTGCGGCTCTTCGCCATTCTTCAGCTCCTCTTCTGTGAAACGAGCGTCGAGGTCGACTGAGCTGACGTCTGTTGTCGTCTGCTGATCTTCAGGAGGGGATTTGTCCTCAGCCCTTGGTTTTTTGTTGGAGCTGGAGGGTGGGGAGATCAGCTCCAGTCCCTTTACTGATGCGTCGAATATCCTCCTAGCGGCTTCGATGTCGGCATTGACTGTGACTACTCGTCCTCTCTTCGTATAGAACTTCATCTTCAAGTGAACGGTTGAGGGGACGGCAGTGAGTTCGGCCAAAGTGGGGCGCCCGATGATGCAGTTGTAGAGGGTCTTGCAGTCTATCACCAAGAACCGTGTCTTGACTTGCCTGGAAGCTTCCCCCTCCCCGAAGGAGACGAGCAGTTCGACGTAACCCCACGGCTTCGTGGTTGACCCGTTGAATCCTTGGAGGTCGGATCCCACGTAAGGAGTGAGATGTGAGTCGTCCAGCTGTAGGGTTTGGAAGAGGTGGGAGTACATGATGTCGACTGAGCTTCCCTCGTCGACCAGGACCCGTCGGACGTCGAAGTTCGCCATCCTTGCTCGCACGAGCAGTGGGATTGTGGCGTTCGGAGCGCCGCCGGGTAGCTCCTCCAAGTAGAAAGTGATCGATTCTGACCTCCCTTTAAACCTCCTCAGGGTCGGGGTCAGGTCCGTGGTGGCGCTGATCAACTCGTCGAACTTCCTTTTCACGGAGCCGATTGTGAGGGAGCCAGGGTCCCCGCCGTTGGATATCAGCATTGCTGTCGGGAACCCTTCCCAGACGCTAAGGGCAGATGTCGCTCCGACCGAGGGTATGAAGTCTTCTGGTCGGGTGACGGATAGTGCCACCTGCAGCGGCCTGGCATTCGGTGAGTTGCCCTCGTCGGAGCTCCGACGGTCCTTCCTTCTGGGAGGGTCTCCTCTCTTTGTGTACTTAGAAAGGTGACCCTCTTTGATCAGTGTCTCGATGGCGTCCTTCAGGTGTATGCACTCGTCCGTCAGGTGCCCGTGGCTCTTGTGATACTTGCAGTATTTGGACTTGTCGGTCCCCGGCCGAGAGGGATTCGGCTTCGGGGGCCTGATGTTGGAGTTTCTGAACTCGGCGTTTATGCACTCGGCCAGGATCTTCTCCCGTGAAACTTTCAGGGGGGTATAGTCGTTGAAGCGCCCTGCTGGACCTCTGCGCTCCTTTGTGTCGCGGGACCTGTCGTCCCTCTTTCTTTCGTTTGCTCGGGGCGCGGCGGACGGGTCTTGGCTCGAGCTCCGAGTAACGCCATTTCCCCTTGATGCTTTGACTGCGGCCGCTTTGCCTTCCTCGAAGGAGATGAAAGCCTGCGCCCTTTTCAAGATGGCGTTCATAGATCGCATTTTTTTGATCTTTATTGCTTTCCTGAATTCGCTGCCGGGGAGGAGCCCTCGCTCGGGGAGATACCTTTTCATGTAGTCGGTTGTCTCCACTTGGACGGCCTCCTTGTTGAATCTGTCGAGGTAGTCTCGGAGAGGCTCGTCGGTCCCTTGGACTACAGCTTCGAGGTTTGCCTCTGATTTCGGTTGACGGCGGGAAGCAGTGAAGTGACTCAGAAAGAGTTCCTTGAGCTCGGCCCAAGACTTGATGGAGTTGGGAGGGAGATTCCTGTACCAGGTCATTGCCCCCTTCCGGAGCGTGGTCGGGAAGATCCGACATTTGATGGAGCCTTGGACGACGTGATACTCCATGACGGCTTCCAGGTTCCTGATGTGGTCGTCGGGATCTGTAGTCCCGTCGTATGCATCCAAAGTCGGGGGTTTTTCCATTCCTCGGGGAAGACGGGCCCTTCTAATGCTTTCAGACAAGGGGCTGCGGAATTCCTCCTCGTCACTGGCGCTCGGAGAGATCGAGCGTGTGTTACGCCGGGCGGGTTCCTCCTTGCGAGGTTTCCTCCCCTTCCTGGCGAGCCTTCTTTCCTCTCTGTCGGGAGAAGGGCTCTCTTCCTCTGCGGGCTCAGGCCTCCGATTTTTCCTGCTTTTCCGCAGAGGGGAGCGCGAGTAGGACCTTTGGCGGCGGGATCTTTTCGGTGGAGACCGAGAGGAGGATGGTGAGCGTCGGCGAGTCCTCCTGGGCGGGGAGCGCGAAGAGGAGGAACGCGATCGACGGTGTCTCCGCGGGGGAGAGCGGTGACGGTGCCTCTTTTCCAGTTTCTCAATCCGTTCGCCCTGGAGTCGGATGAGGCGGTTGGTCCGCTGCAGCTCTTTGAGGATGACGAGGGTCGAGGGGTCGGTTTCCCCACGGGCATCTGTAGCATCCCGAGTCTGCCGATGGTGAGTTCTCGGTCTCTCACGGGAACGGGTGGAGGAAGAGGCAGTCTGCCCGTCCCTGTGGTCCGTCTCGTGTTGGACGCGAGTCAGCGGTTGTTCAGGCTGGGTTTGGATCAACTCGGCGTTGCGATCGTTCCGAGCTGTGTCCTCTCCGTTGTTCTGAGGTTGGAGCTGCTCGGCCTCGTCATTCTGAGCCTGCTCGACGTGCTGAGGTGGTGGTCTTCTGACGGATTGGGGGGTCTCATGACCTGTCCTCCCATTCCTTTCAGCAGAGTGTCGTCGACCTCCCCGTCGATGCAGAGCCTGGCTGGATTCCTCGATCATGTCCGTAAGGCGGAAAGGATCGGGGGTCGGGACGAGGACAGTGTTGTTGTTGTTACCGGCCATGACGATCGAAGGATGGATTAGCTTTTGATCTTTGTTTCTTTAAAGAAGGGGAAGCTTGATTCCCACAGACGGCGCCACTGATCGTACCTGATCAGAAGAATCGTCAAGGCCTGCTCGGATGCTGGTCTTCGTAAAGTGAGAGGGGGGTGTACCTGCAAGGTACTCCGATGCCAAAGTGAGTAAGTGAGCAAAGGAGAGCAAGTACTAGCTAAGGTTAGAAGAGAATTGAGTACCTGACCCTCTAGTCAAAGAGGGTATATATAGCCCCCAACGCTGGGCCATGATCTCGCTATTGGGTTGGATTCCCAAGCCCAACTAGGAGACTGCCAGGTTTCCTGAGCGGAAATATCGGAGGTGCGTGTACGCCCTCTGTCCTGGTTAACCGCTCCGAAGTCCAAGGGAAGACGCGGTCTTTTAGGAGCCACGTGGGATCCGAGTCATTCGGAGGATTGGATATGAAAGAGCCCTGCGCGGAGCGGGGTCCTCGGCAAGGATGACGTCCGGGGGAGAGTTAACGCCGAGCAAGGTCGTCTGCTCCGGTTAGGGTGTTAGTGCCGAGCAAGGCGTGTCGGGAAGGCAATGAACTATTCATGGGCCTCTGAGGCTTATTGGGCCGAAAGCGGTGTTGGGCCTAGCCTTGGCCCAGTCCAGAACATTAACTAACTTCATAACTTCATTAACCAACATTTTACATTTCATTAATCAACATTTTAAATTTTAATTTATTACTAAAAAAATATTTTTAATATTTGGACGTTTATTAACCAACTTCATAACTTCATTAACCAATATTTTACACTTCATTGATCAACTTTGTTTTACTACTAAAAAATAATTTTAATATCTATGCATTTATTTATCAACTTCATCACTTTATTAACCATTTTTTTACTTTTCATTAACCAACTTTATTTTACTACTAAATTATTTTTAATATTTTGTTGTTTATTAACCAACTTGATTATTTCATTAACCAATTTTTTATATTTCATTAACCAACTTTGCCACTATTCACGTATATGTCACTGTTCACTACTTATAAAATATTTTTTATTAAAAAAAATATTGTTCATCGTAACAATATTAGTATAGAAATTGGGTGTAGGAATAACATTATATATTTTTTATCTTATAGGAGTGAGGGTACAATTATAAGGACACTAATTTAAATTTTTAATGCATGAGTGAGAAGAAGGGGAATTTCTTTTGTACAATCATATAAGGTGAAAAACACCTCTGAAAATTTCAAAATACCTTTCAGATATACATATCCGAACGCACAAAAAAAAAGGATATTAGTTGATTTGGATATGCATATCCGAATTAACCAATATTTTAAATATTTTTTGATTTTATATTAAAAAGATATTTATTTATACTATAATTATAATATAATTAAAGTGAATTATTACTAATAAAGAATAACTTAAATACAAATTGTTATAAATAAGGAATAAAGAGATTAACTTAATTTATTTATAACAAATTGTTATAAATAAAGAATAACTTAATTTATTTATCACAATTTTTTTAAAATTATAAAAGTAATTATTTTTTAAATGATTATAAAATTATGCATTATAATTAATGAAATTATCATCTTAAAAATATTCTTCTTTTAGTATTATAATTTTTAATTTATATTAGTTTTTTAATTAATTTTATATGAGAATTTGACTTAAGTATAGGTGTATGAGTACATAAAAAAAATTCTCATATAAAATTAATTAAGGAAATTCCCATATAAAACTTTGTCTCACAACTCTATTAAGGAGAGTTTTTGAATATGGTTCTCTTTTTTGTAAGTCAAAGAAGGTGAGCAAAAGTAAGATAGGGTGCATATGGATGGCTATTATTTGGAGTATTTGGCTTGTTAGGAATGATATTATTTTTAAGAATGCGGTGTGGAATACTCGTGATGTAGTTTGGAGTAGTAAGGCGCTTTTATGGAGGTGGTCCTTTATCGGAAATATTCCCCATACCAATTGTAACTTTTATGAGTTCGACAAAAACCCTTTGTTTAACTTAAGCTAGGTTTCATTTGGTGGAGAATTTTTCTTTCGCGGCTTTGTTCCGTGCTTTTTTAATCTTGTTCCATGAACTTTCGTTCAATTTAGTGAAACTTGCTTAAAAAAAAAAACAACTCTATTAGTTTTACACCGTACATCTTCAAAAAAATATGCCTAATTAATTTGACTTATTATACTTGATCAATTAACTATATATGTTAATCAAGAGAGTTGCGTGCAAGCATAAAATTTGGTTGAAACTTACCAACTTTTTTCAATAATATTCCTTTTCTAATGATATATTTTAACAACAATTTAGTTCACACTTAGATTTTTTTTTTTTTTGAGTGTTGATAATATAACATATCTCGATTTCAACTAAACTATATATATAGTAGTATTTATATAAACCATGCTTAATTGTTGCTTCATATATTATAGAAAAAAGATATTAATTTGACTGATCTAGGTACATAATCGGTTTTCTTCTCTTCTCTTGCATTATATAACCATCAATAATTTGAGTGTGCATGTCTAGCTATTTGTAGTCGTTGCATATATTTATATAATAATTTGGGAAAGCAACTTTCAAGTGTATGGCTGTGGAGCCATCAATACCATTGAAGTAGACTTTAAACTACATTTGGTGTGCATGAGTAAAACAAAAAAGTAAATATTTTTGAGTATTTTGTCTAATATGAATATCTTAATAGTTTGTTTAGTGTTTATGATATGATATAAGATGTAATAAGAAACTATATAAGAATAACATGATAAATATTTATTCTATTATATATTTAGGGCACATGATAAAAATATGATGTTTTTACTTTATTATTTTATGTATTTGATACATATTTAATAATGATATCATAAAATTTATATTTTATTTAAATTAAAATAATATTTATGTGAGAAATTAATTATAATAGTTAAACCAAACATTGCTATGGAAAAAAAATAAGGAGCAACAAAATAAAATTCGCGCAGTTATTATCCAAGCTATCATAATTTATATTTGTAATAATATTTGGTTTGCTCGTAATAGCTTTAGATTCAAGGGCACGAGTTTTACTACTGGAAGACGCTGAGCATTATCCAATCAGAGGTGGTTTTCATTAGGAATAACACGAAAAAAATTGCTAGTTATTCGGTTCATGATTTTACCATAACTAAGACGTTTAAGGTCAATTTAAATCATCCTAAGGCTCCTAAGATTGTAGAAGTGGTTTGGCATCCTCCTACGATTGATTGATTAAAATGTAACACTGATGATTCTTTTGTTAACTCAGAGGTTTTGTGTGGTGCGTTATTCCGTAATGATTCGAGGGATTTCATTTTTGCTCTCTCTGAGTTGGTGGAGGGGAATTCTGCTTTTCATGTGGAGCTGTTTGGTTTAGTGAGAGCTATTGAGTTTGCTTCTCTCTTTGGTTCGTCTAAACTCTGGTTGGAAACAAACTCTAAGTTGGTCAGTCATGCTACTAATGACTCCAAAATTGTCCCTTGGAATATTCGTACTAGATGACTTTATATATAAAAAAATATTTTTAATAAAAAAAAGTTAGGATCATCAAAGAAAAAGGGTTTTACAACAAGGACAAATACTAAAAAAAGTGGTTATGAATAACATTGCTATTATTCAACAAGTTTGAAAATTGCCTTCAAATTAAAACATGACATTTAAGCCATATAATTTAATGAGCAAATAAAATTAAACAAAAGACTATTAAAAGCGAAGGACGCAATTATAACACCAAGTCACATGGTGATAATACACAACAGATAAAATGAAAGTCCACTATTGGAATACAAGAGGGATGAGAAATCATACCACAAGATAGATTTTGAAATATTTGTATACTATATATAGAAACCAAACTTCATTTTTTAGAAGAACCTATGGTGACCATATGTTAAATACCAACCTGGTACTAGAATCAACTGAACATATTAGACTTATGTGTGAACAAAAGAAATGATAACCCTCCAAACCTATAGAGATTATGTAATTCAAGTTAGACGTGTAACATTGTTTATACCTTCGATCAATGTGTAGTAATGAAGAGTCATCAGAGCGACTTAATAATCTATCTAACGAAATTTTATGCCAATATATCATTTCTTAGAATAAGGGAACTTTGATCGGCTTAGGCTAGTCTTCAGGATAACTATAGAGGATCCTAGATGTTTGTGGTGGACTTCAATATGGTTTTAGGGGGCTCATGAGAAAAAGGGAGGCATACCTCCAAACCACTTGTCTTGTCATGATTTCTTATTTTGGACCAATGCATGTTAACTTCTTTGCTTGACTACACAAGGGATCCAGTTTATATGGAATAATGGAATACCAGGACCAAATTTTGTAGCCCTTAGACTAGACAGAGAAATATGTAACGATCTATGGTTTAGACACTACTCCCTCCTACAATGAGTGACCCAGCCCACCATTTCACACATATTAAGAAAAGTGTAGAAAAGTAAGAGAGAGAATAATATTTTTACCATAGCACCCCTAATCATGTATTGGAAATTGTGAAAGTTTAATTAATTAGAGGGTAGAATAGGAAAAAATTTATTGAAAATTGAAATGGGTCATTCATTTTGGGACACTAAATTATTCTAAATGGGTCACTCATCATGGGACGGAGGGAGTATAATTTAATAAGCATCTATGCATGTGTCTAACATTGCTCAAATCATCATTCGTTAATCATAAACCATGAGCATAACAAATATGGTAATTGTTCTTTCAAATTCTATAAAACTTGATTGAGACATGAATACTACATCAGAGTTAATTCGAACTTGCCAACTGAGGGGAATACGATGCGCATATTTATGTCCAATACTCAAATATTGCAAGTTAAACTGCAAAATTGGAGTATGACACATTTTGCGAATGCTTATCGAAATGTTGTAATTAATAGTTATGGAGGAGATCCATCATATCCAAGCTATAATTGAAACAACAAATTTTGAGGTGGACCTATATAATTAAAATATGCAATCTTATATTAACTTGTGGCGCTAAATATTTAAAAGCAATTTTGGGCGGAAAAGACCAGACTTAATAAATTTTCAAATAGATACTAAAACACAACTTACTTTCATTGGGTTTCCAAACTTAAGACCATCAACTATCAATAGAGTTGATTGGGAAAATGACATAGTTCATATGGACCAGAGTAAATATAGAGCAACATATCCTTAGTTACTTCTTTGCGGTTTTTGATACATCTAATGATTGCATTTAAAATGACCTTAAACATGAATTGATTCCAAGGTTTGCCACTCTGGAAGAAAATACTGATTTCTTTGGTATACCATATAATAGAGAAACTAGAGACATAATGTTCGAAATGAATAGGGGTGTTGCGTCGGGTCCTGATGGTTTTGGTGGAATTCTTATCAAACATATTAGGATATTTTTAGATCTGATGTGATAATGAAGGTTCAAAACTTATTTCTCAAAGAAAAAATTAAGGAAAATATTAATGCAAATATCATAATCTTGATCCCCAAGGTGCGGGGACGAATTGAATTTAAGAATTTTGGCCAATTCCACTAGAGAATTTCTTATTCAAGAGAATCACAAAAATTGTGGAAGATAGGTTTGGAATCATAGCAACTAAAATTATACTATCTTCTAACAAAAAAAAGATTAATCTTAGAGCATCATATTAAGGATTTTATGATTCTCGCATCAGAAGCGGTGAATGTGTTGGACAAGAAAGCTAGGGAGGCAATGTTATCTTGAAAATTGATATAAAAAAAGGCTTTTGACACATTAAACTCAAATTTTCTAATATAGGTTCTCGATGCATATGGTTTTAATACAAAGTTCCAAGGTTGGGTTAGAGAAATTTTACAATCAACAAGAGTGTTAATTCTTGTCAATGGAAGGCCGATGAGTTTCTTTAGTAGCAACATAGGGGGTAAGATAAGGGGACCCTCTATCTCCTTTATTTTTTTCATAACAAAATATGTCCCCAGTTGAGCCTTATCTTTATCTTTACAACAAGGAAAAACTAAACCCCTTCACGTGGTCAAGGATATGTGGCTTCTAAATCATGTCTTGTATGGTGATGATATCATAATTTTTGTCAAGAAAATAAGCAATCTCTGCACGCTATTAGGAGAATTTTTGATGAATATGGTTAGGTTTTCGTGAAAATCATTAATAAGGACAAAAGTAGATTCTAATAAGGTGCAATAACCTTACAAAGAGTAAATAACATTCATACATGGTTGGAATTTAACTAGGGTTGGATACCTTTCTCCTACATGTGATGCCCAATATTCACAGGAAAACCAAAACAAATCAACTTCTATAGTATAACGCACAAGATCGGAACCAAACTAGCATCGTGGAAGAGTGTCTTTTATCAATTATGGGGAGAATACAACTAAAAAAACTATTATTCAAAATATGTTGATATAATTTTTCACATTTACTTGAGGCCAACTAAGGTCCTGGCTTAATTATACCTTTGGTTTATAAATTTTATTTGAGCAGAGATATATTGATGCGTAAAATCTGCACGACGATTTGGAAAAAGGTTCGCAAGCCCTAGATCAAGAAAGGTTTTGTATTAGATTGGAAAAAAAATAAATGAAGCATAGATATTTCATATTAGATAGGATTTTTTTACTTCTAATATAGAATGGGCTAGATTCTGCAAGGTCATATACACTTGTAATAATCACCCCTTAGCGTATCACATAAAATCATCAATTTGGCCAAGAATTAATCTTTACTATATGAGAACTGTGGAGAATACAATATGGATAGTAGGTGATTGGGATAATATCAACTACTAGAAATATAAATGGTTGGAGAAACCTCTTGACGAAATTATGGATGTCCCTTTACAGGAAAGGGCTAGGCTGTTCACCAATGTGGAGAACTTGACTCACAAAAACAATAGGGTCATCCCTAATTTTACTGAAGATAACTTTCCTAACATGACCAAAAAAATTAACCATATCCATATTCCTCAGGGTCATCTTCAGGGCTCGTTAGTCTGAACGAGTAATGGTGCTTTAACAGACAAAGAGGCATATAAATATTTGAGCGATCATTAAATTTTAATTAAGTGGGTTACATTGATATGACAGACATTCATACCTTCATCAACATCCTTTATAGTTTGGAGACTCATTAAAGAAAAAATTCTTTATGATGATAGTGTATAGAAAATGGGCTTAAGTATGGTCTTGATGTTTAGTGTATGTAGTTCACAAATGGAAACATTTGCTCATATTTTCTTTGATTGTCCGTTTGCAATTGGCATTTGGATGGAGATAAATAGAAGATTTGGTATTTTATTCCCGCAAAATCAATACTTGATCACCTACGGATTGTTGGTGCACAATGAATAAAGATGATGACAAAGAGAATAATAGAATAACGGCGCAAAAGGATGAGAGAATAAATGTGTATTCTTCTATTAATGATAGTTATTACAAGGCTATTTATAGGAAAAGAAAATCTTGCCACATAAGCCCTAAAACAGTAAACTTAGTGAACAAGTCTAAGGTACAAACAGTATAGTACTACAAAATACTAAAGTACCCTTACTACTAAACAGCTAAGCTAATGGGACCCAGATAACATCTTCTGGTCAATACTATCTTCTGAGTAACCATCAGAAGATCAATCCATCTTCTGAATATTGAATTACTCTTCAATACCATCCCTTAATTCATATTCTTCAATCAAAGCTGACAACGCCAATTCCATCCCTCAAGAGCAGAAATTGATCCGTCTTGATCGCCTTCGTCAGAACATCTGCCACTTGCTTCTGAGTGCTACAGTGCACAACTTCTAATGTTCCATTCTGGACTTGGCTTCTCAAGAAATGATACTTAGTCTCAATATGCTTGCTTCTTCCGTGTAACACCGGATTCTTGGCAAGATTGATTGCAGACTTGTTATCAATCATCGGCTTCAGAGGCTTCTTCACTCTAATCTTCAGATCTTCTAATAGATTCAGAAGCCACACAGCTTGACATGCAGCTACAGCGCCTGCGATGTACTCAGCTTCACAGGTTGATAGAGCAACAACAGGTTGCTTCTTAGAACTCCAAGAAATAGGACCTCCTAGAAACATGAACAAATATCCAGAAGTACTCCTTCTATCAACTCTGTCTCCACACCAATCAGAATCAGAATAACTCAATAACTCTGATTCTTCCTTTCTCCCTGAAGGAAACAATATGCCATATTTCAGAGTTCCCTTGACATATCTCAAGATTCTGACAGTAGCTTGGTAATGGGACCACTTAGGTTTACTCATGAACCTACTAACCAATCCAACTGCATAGCATATATCAGGCCTGGTATTACACAAATACCTTAGAGAACCAACCAGCTGTTTGAATACCGTAGCATCAACATCTTCACCTTCAGAATCAGAGTCCAACTTCTGATTCGCTTCTGACGGTGTAACAGTAGCTTTGCAATTCTCCAGCTTGAATTTCTTCAGAAGTTCTAACTCATACTTCAACTGATGCAGAATGATACCATCTTCTGAGTACAGAATCTCCATCCCTAGAAAATATGACATTTTCCCAAGGTCTGTAATCTCAAACTCATTCATCAGCACCTTCTTGAACTTCATCAGATCTTCTGGACAACTCCCTGTAAGCAATATGTCATCAACATAAAGACACAACAGAATCATATTCCATCTCACACTTCTGAAACCCTTGCTTCTTGAAAAATGAATCAATCTTCAAATTCCAAGCTCTGGGTGCTTGCTTCAATCCATACAGAGCTTTGTGTAATTTGTACACCATCCCTTCCTTATTCTTTTTCACAAAGCCAGGGGGTTGTGACACGTATACCTCCTCTTGTAATGGACCGTTCAGAAATGCAGACTTTACATCCAGATGCATCAAGGACCAACCTCTGTTCGCAGCTAACGCAATCACCAGTCTGATTGTTTCATGTCTAGCTACAGGAGCAAACACCTCAAAGTAATCTAGTCCAGGTTTCTGAAGAAAACCTCTAGCTACTAGCCTCGCTTTGTGTTTACCAACTGATCCATCTGGCTTCAGCTTTACCTTGAAAACCCATCTGACGCTGATGGCTTTCTTCTTCTTTGGAAGTTCTGTCAGCTTCCAGGTCTTGTTTCTTTCTATAGCCTCAAGTTCTTCTTTCATGGCATTCAGCCAGACCTTCTTCTTGAGCACTTCTTCTATACTCACTGGTTCAGAATCTACTAACATAGCACACTGAATGACCTCTCCTTCTGAGTCAAATTCTGTGTCTTGCAACATGTCAAAATCTGCAAACCTTCTTGGTATAGTTCTGACTCTTTGCGGTCGCTGAGCTACTTCAGAGTCAGCTACTCCTGAGTCACCACCTCCATGATCATCTTCAGAAGCTTGTCCTCCAGACCCTATATCTTCAGAGTTTTCCCTTCCAGAATCATGACTACCACCAGACTCTGGATCATCATCAGAATCTGGATCAGAATCAGATTCTCCATCTGACTCATCTTCAGAAGATGCTTCATCTTCTGACTCGTCTTCAGAAGATTCTTCATCTTCTGACTCTAACTTTTCTTCAAAAGTTATCTCTATATCAGAAGTTGGTTGAGACTCTCTCCAATGCCAAACTTCTGATTCCTTCACAATGACGTCTCTACTGACTTCAACTTTGTTAGTTTCTGGACAATAGAGTTTGTATGCACCTGTACTGTGGGTCCCCACCAATAACATGACTTTGCTTCTATCATCCAGCTTCTTCCTTCTAGCTTCTGGAACGTGTTTGTAACACACAGAACCAAAAAACTTCAGATGACTAACACTCTGCTTCTCCTTAGTCCACTTCTCTAAAGGAACGATTTCCTTCAGCCTCTTCGTTGGACACCTGTTGAGTACATATGCTGCAGTAGCAACAGCTTCTCCCCATAGATTATGAGGAAGCTTCTTCTCTTTAAGCATACTTCTCGTCATATCAAGCAAAGTACGGTTTCTACGTTCAGCAAGACCATTGTGTTGAGGAGTATAGGGAGCAGTAACTTCATGCTCAATTCCATTATCATCACAGAACTTCTGGAATTCTGTAGAGTTATACTCGCCTCCACCATCCGTTCTGAGAATCTTTATCTTAGACCACTCTGCTTCTCAGCCTTTACCTTGAACTTCTGGAATTCTGTGAACACCTCAGTCTTAAACTTGATAAGTGTTACCCACGTCATTCTTGTGAACTCATCCACAAAAGACACAAAATACCTATTTCCTCCAAGTGAAGGTTCTGGAAATGGTCCACACACATCAGAGTGCACTACTCCCAGAGCATGCTTTGCTCTTGGAGCAACTTCTGATACAAATGGCAATCTGGGTTGCTTGCCTTTCATGCATACCTCACATGACTTCTCAGGCTTCACAATCTTTGGAATGCCATGTACAAGCTTCTTAGAACTTAGATGCCCCATGCTTCTATAGTTCAAGTGCCCCAACCTCTTATGCCACAACTCACTATCACCTTCTGAGCCTTCAGCACTCAGACACTCTATTTCAGCTGTTTCTACATTCACCTTGAATGTTCTGTTGCTTCCCTGTTCAGATTGC
Organism: Vicia villosa; assembly: GCF_029867415.1. Lineage (NCBI taxonomy): Eukaryota > Viridiplantae > Streptophyta > Magnoliopsida > Fabales > Fabaceae > Vicia > Vicia villosa. Next base: position 174,898,528 of record NC_081181.1, read on the forward strand.
ATAATCAACTTCTGATTGGAATCATACAACTTCAAGAGGTTGTTCTTCATAACAACTGAGAAACCTTTCTCAATGAGCTGACCCACACTCATCAGATTGCTTCTGATTCCAGGAACATACCAAACGTCTTTGATCAGAACAGTCTTTCCATTCTTCACTTTAACTTTGACATTTCCCATACCTTCTGCATAAAGGTACTTATCATCAGCACATCTGATCTTTGTTCTCCTTTCAGAGTCAAAGTCTATCAGCCATTGTTTGTTTCCAGTCAAGTGATTTGAACACCCAGTTTCCATATACCACCATTCTGACTAACATCTTTTGTCCGACTCTGAAGCCATCAATAGCACAGGTTCATCATCTGATCCTCCTCTGGCTATATTTGCTTCTTCTGATCTCCTTCCTTTGTTTGCCAAACAGTCTCTAGCAAAATGGCCAAACTGTTTGCAACAGTAACATTGAACTTTCTTCTTATCCTTTCCCTTCTGATATCTCTTCTCATCAGAAGTTGAGGCTTCCTTCTGGAATCTATCACCACGTCTATGCTTCTGGTCCTTCTTGACAAAAGAAGCCTTCAGAGTTTGCTCAACTTCTCTCTCAGAAGTTCTCTCAGTCAGACGCAACTCTTGTGCTTCTAAACTGCTTTGCAACTCTTCTATTCTCATGGTTTCCAGATCTTTAGAATGTTCAATAGATACAACAATATAATCAAATTGAGGAGTAAGTGACCTCAATATCTTCTATATGATTACTTGTTCAGAAAGAGTTTCTCCACAAGCCTTCATCTCATTAGTGATCACAATCACTCTAGAGATATACTTAGAGACTTTCTCATTGTTCTTCATGTTGAGATTCTCATATTGCTTTCTCAGGGATTGAAGCTTCACCTTCTTCACTGATACGTCACCACCGTAACACCTGACCAGTATATCCCACGCCTCCTTTGACGTCATAGAATCAGCAATCTTCTCAAACACATTTACATCCACACACTGATGGATGAAGAACAACGCCTTTTGGTCTCTATTCTTCGTCTCTCTCTGCGCTTCTCTTTGTTCTTCCGTTGCATCCGCTGCAACCGGAACATATCCTCCAGTGACAAGATCTAGAACATCTTGAGCACCAAATAATACACGCATTTGAATCATCCATCTATTCCAGTTTTTACCATCAAGAACTGGAAGTTTGGTATTCAAATTGCTTCCACTCATCTTTAAACTTGTGCAAAAAAATCAGATTTCACTCACACTCACACAGTGTTTCCCAACCCACAAACAACCAAGAAAAATGTGATTCAACACAACTTTGTTTCCCAGAAACAAAATCAATCACACAGTCACACAAACTCACGTTCACTCGTGTTTCCCTGTGTTTGGAACCGGAGCTCTAGATACCAATTGTTGGTGCACAATGAATAAAGATGATGACAAAGAGAATAATAGAATAACGGCGCAAAAGGATGAGAGAATAAATGTGTATTCTTCTATTAATGATAGCTATTACAAGGCTATTTATAGGAAAAGAAAATCTTGCCACATAAGCCCTAAAACAGTAAACTTAGTGAACAAGTCTAAGGTACAAACAGTATAGTACTACAAAATACTAAAGTACCCTTACTACTAAACAGCTAAGCTAATGGGACCCAGATAACATCTTCTGGTCAATACTATCTTCTGAGTAACCATCAGAAGATCAATCCATCTTCTGAATATTGAATTACTCTTCAATACGGATGGCCACCCTTAGATGGTATGTCAAGTGCAAAGATACTACCATCTTAGCTTGGATCTTTACAATTTACATAGTCAATATTCGAGAAGTAAGGTGTATCTCAGTAACAATGAAGGTCCAGGCGGGGAACATTTTGGCTTTAATAAAAATGAGTTCATTGCTCTCAAATGGAAAATATTTTCCAACCGTAAGAAAGAGCATGATATTGTGAATAACTTGCAAATTGAGATACATTAGAGAAACTCCCCTAAAATAATCATGGTGTTTTAGCGAAAACCACACATCTTGTTGACGAAAATAAACACATATGGATTGGTCAGAGATATAAAAGTAATGGGGGCAATCAAAAAAAGAGAAATCGACCACCATAGTGGTTTCTTAGGTGCCTTCTCAACTAATCTTGATGACGTTAACATTTTGATAGTAGATCTTATCACCATTATGACAGCTTTAGAACAAATACATATTAAAGGTTGGAACAATGTCTCGATAGAAAGTGACTCACATATTTCCATTAAATTCCTTAATTTAATCTGCTTGCTCCATCAATGTACCGAACAAGGATTTCATCTGCTTGCTCCATCAAATCCAATTCTTGTCGTCAAGAATTAGAAGATAATTGAGAATATTGTTGCCACCATTCTATCTGCAGTAAAACCGATTCACGATCCCTAGAAACACGACGACCGACATACAATTCTTGAAAACACGAATATATATATATATATATATATATATATATATATATATATATATATATATATATATATATATATATATATATATATATATATATATATATATTCATTGTTGTGGTCTGTTTAACACTCTTTGCTAACCGATATCCTTTTTTGTATTGTGGTGGTTTCCAACTCTCTATTAATATATTATTTTACCATTAAAAAATCATTTCATAAATATGTTTATTTCGTTTCTTTTATATTTTTATTTCTATTTTTTCTTACACCAAACAATTTATAAAACAATTTAATATTTTATCTTTTTCCTTCTTATTTTCTTTTCTCTATAATATGATGGTCTGGGTGATTGAGCTCTAACATATTCTTTTCAAGATAGGTCTTTCAGCTGCCTTTTTAGTTTCTTTTCATTTTTTTTGCCTAGGCTGCTTTGTTGCTGTTTTTCAGCTTTCTGAGTGTAAAACTGTAACATTAATAAAACTGTAAGTAAATGAAAAATGTGATGACTTTTAGTTTTGAGATATGATTTATAATTCAAATAGGTTAAGAAATTAAAAAAAGTTCATACTTGATTAATTTTGAAATTGTCATTTAAATAAGCATACATGATTGAGATGATAAGAAATAGAGACTAAGATGTGTATATTATTGTGACGAGATGTTTATACATTTTTCTAATTTACTTAATCATTCCTATATTAATAATAAAAATATAATTTAATCATTAATATTATGAAACATCTTCATGGGTTAAATATCTAAAGTATAGATTTGAATTCAACCCTCGCAACCTACACTACAATGTAACATAATTTAGATAAATTTTTTTATCATCTATTGTGATTCTTTCAAACTCAATAAATGAGTATATATATGCAGTTAGGCATAGCATATCAAATTTCTATCGAAAATATATTTAAAAGTATATAATTTTCTATTTTAGCAAGTAAATAAGAAAAAAATTTTTTTTTTACACATTTTATAAGTTTTTATTGTCAAAATTGTCACCTCCAAACTTAATGATAAACATGTCCACATTGACATTAATGGAACCCGTGATTTTGTCTAAATTTAAATTTAAATATCCTTTGTTTGTAAGTTATTTTAAGTCAAATATAGCTAAAAATTCTATCAATAGAATTTTTTTAATTATATTTGACTTAAAATCACTTACAAACAAAGACAATAGCAAACAGGTTGAAACATATCATCCCCGAGATAATCGATGAAGAATAAACTGCTCTTGTGAATGGTAGATTAATTACAGATAATGTCCTCATAGCTATGGAATGCTTTCATTGGATGAAAAAGAAAACTAATGGAAAAAAGGTGTGATGGCTTTGAAACATGACATGTCGAAGGCGTACGACAGACTAGAGTGAGATTTTGTTGTCGAGGTCTTGACTTTTATGGGTTTTCCGAGTTCTATGGTTACTCTAATCAGGCGATGCATCTCATCAGTTTCTTACCAAGTTCTGGTTAATGGTCAACCCAACAAGAACTTTCTTCCTGAGAGGGGCCTTCGCCAAGACGATCCTCTCTCACCTTACTAATTTATTCTATGTGTTGATGTTCTTTCGGGTATGTTGAAGCAGGAGGTTCGTGGTAACATAATTCTTGGGATTCAAGTTTGCTTGGAAAGTCCCGATGATTTCTCATCTCTTCTTCACTGATGACCGTCAATTGTTTGCCAGAGCTAATTCAAAAGAAGTTGATTGTATCATGAAGACCCTCAAAAAGTATCAAGATTCCTCTGGCCAAATGGTGAGCCTAGATAAATTGGAAGCTTCATTTAGACAAAATGTGTGTGATGAAGAAAAGGAGATGATCCGTAATTGGATGGGTGTAAAGACTGTGACGAGCCATGCTAAGTATCTAGGTCTACCAGTTATGTTTAGAAATATAAAAAAGGACGTTTTTGCTCTGGTCATTGAAATGGTGTGGAAGAAAATAAAGGGTTGGAATGAGAAGTTTCTTTCTAGAGCAGGGAAAGAGGTGTCAATAAAAGTTGTGGCTCAAGCAATTCCAAGTTATATAATGAGTTGTTACAAGCTTCTGAAGTCTTGTTGTCATGAGATTGAAGCAATGTTAGCTAAGTTCTGATGGGGATCAAAGAATGGAGAGAGGAAAGTCCACTTCTTAAGTTGGTAGAAGTTGGCTCGTACTAAAAGAGTGGGAGGTATGGGTTTCCGAGGAATTAGTGATTTTAATGTTAGCCTGTTGGGAAAACACTATTGGAGACTCTTGACTGGGGAACAATTTCTGTTGAGAAATGTTTTTAAAGGAAGGTATTACCCCAGGAGTTCTACTGTGGATAACTCACCTGGCTTCGCTCCGAGTTACACGTGGAGAAGTATCCTTAGTGCAAAAGATCTAATCTCAAAAGGGTCTCGTTGGAGGATAGGAAATTGAGAAATAGTGACGATTTGGTTTGATAATTGGCTACCGGAGAATGCTGGTTTCAGGACTCTTAGTCCAATGTATGTTCTTGATCGAATGACAAAAGTGAATGATCTAATTCATAATGATTTGGGCACTTGGAAAAAGGAGATCGTTCAAGCCTGATTTGAACTAGAGGAAGCCAGACAAATTCTTAGTATTCTCATATCCCTTATATAGCCAGAAGACAAGCTAATTTAGCATAGTGAAAAGAACGACGAGTACTCAATTAGATCAGCACACCACATCATCATCCATAATAACTTGGAAAAAGTTCCTGGGCCCTCTTGTACTCTTCACAAAAATCTTTGGAAGAAAGTTTGGAACTCTCTATTTCATACCTAAATTTGAAATTTTTTGCGGAGGCTAGAAAAGAACATACTACCTACCAAGGTGAACCTCCTAAAAAGAGGAATCGGGTTAGATACTCTATACCCCTTTTGCCATGTTGCTCCGAAATCAGTGCAACATCTGTTTCTTTAGTGTGATTTTGCAAAACAAGCTTTCTTCTCTTCTATGTTGGGCTATAGAATTCCGATTGATTTGGATATAAATGACTGGTTGTTGAGTTGTATGGCTTGAAGAGATGTCTTCAACTCTGAGCTGCTATGCACTTTGTTGTGGAAAATATGGAATGCTCGCAATTTGATCATATACCAACAAAAATAGTTGAGTCTAAAGCCGATGGCAGATGAGGTTCTCGATTATGTGTTAGATTTTAACAAGTGGAATTCAGATATTTGTTTGAAGAAGAAGAGTCGGAGAAAAGACTTGGAACCTACTCCAAGAGATGTTTTCGTGGTGCAGGTGGATGCTGGTGTTTTCCAGGAAGGTTTTATTGCCTTCGAATATGTTATCAAGAACAATGCCAAGGAAGTGATTGTTGTTGCCAGTAGGAAAGAGTGCATTTCGGTGCACCCTTATGTTACTGAACTCTTAGCCATGAGATGGAGCCTCCTCTTTGCACAAAATTTGAAGCTCGGAAAAAATTCTCATTCAGTCGGATGCAAGTAATACAGTAGATTGCATCAATTCTATCAAATCCATTACTACTCTTGACCACATTGCTGCTAATTGTAGACAGTTTTTACATAGTTTTAATGTTGCTTCTATTATGTATTTGAGCAAAACTTTCGATTAGATTCTCATAAAGTGGTAGGTTTAGATAGAGCAATTTTTGCATGGACACGACTCTAAATCCATATTCTTAGGAAAAACCAATAAGAAATAGTACTTTTTAAATTTATTTTAATTTTAATTTTGTTTGGTAAGACTCTATTGAACAAAGCAAATCGGGCCGATCGGGTGTCTTCATTCCAACAACAAGAAAGAAGAAGAACGAAACGAAGTGAGAGGCCGGAGGGCAGGGAAAAGAGTCGAGTCGATCAGGCTCGACGACCGGGAGAAGCAAAACGAAATTAGGATTTGGCCGAAAAATAAGCAACGCTATGGATACCATGACCGGTGGTTGAGATTATAAAGGAGAGAGAAAAATCAGTATTTATTTTTTAATTAATTAAAATTATGTGATTTGTTGTGTGTAAAACAATTTCTTAAGTATGTGTCCACCTAAGAATTTTCCGTTTAGATAAGCTATATGGCTTTTAAACTTGGATTTGAGACAGGCTTAAGTATGTGTAAGTTAGCCACAATTTAACCATGAGAAAATAAATAGATGTCCTATTTAATCACGATTTAACCCGATAAATATTTTATGAGATCCTATTTACCTATAATTAAACCTTACAAAACTTAAGACCCTATACAGTAGATCACATTACACTTCCTCAAAGACGACCCTGATTGAAAACTTTCTGACCCTCTGCTTCTGTTCTGCTTTTTCTTCTTAACGAACAAAGCTTTCTCATAAAAGAAAACCTTAATTCATTTACACTTGTATCAATCTTTGCTGATACATTTTTATTAATAAGAACTATATATTTCTATAAAAAACGGAAGTATCAAGTATTACTAAAGTATTTGCTGATACATTTTTATTAATAAGAACTATATATTACTATAAAAATAAGAGTGAAGACTCATTTTGGTCCCTCACAAATATTACACGAGTCAAATTAGTTCTTCACAAAAAAATTGACCCAACTTAATCTCTTACAAAATTTAACCGGATCATATTAGTTCTTCTGCTAATATTTTTTTCAAGTCGGTTTTTTTCTACTTCTAAACCGGTTCTTTTCATACTTTTAAACCGTGACTGAACTGACACGTTGGATTTTTTTATTTTTTATTTTTTAAATACTAAATTAATTTTTATTTTTAATTTCATTTTTAAACAGTTATCAATGAATAATATCAAAAAAGGCAAAATTATTTCTTATAAAGTAATTTTAAAATAAATAATTTTCATGATTTCTACTAATATTAACAAATTTTATACATAATTTTTTATCTATGAGGTATCAAATCTAAGTCCCTTTCAAGTTAAATGATTTTCAATTTACAACTAGACAAATCAATTTCTATCGTTAATAAAGTAATTATCATTTAAAATTAGAAAAATCAATTTCTATTGTTAGTAAATTGACTATTATTTACAACAAAACAAATCAATTTCTATTGTTAGTAAAGTGACTATCATTTACAACTAGATAAATCAATTTCTATTGTTAATAAAGTGATTATCATTTACAACTAGACAAATCAATTTCTACGGTTAGTAAAGTGACTATCAATAACAACTAGACAAATCAATTTCTATTGTTAGTAAAGTGACTATCATTTACAAATAGACAAATCAATTTCTACGGTTAGTAAAGTGACTATCAATAACAACTAGACAAATCAATTTCTATTGTTAGTAAAGTGACTATCATTTACAAATAGACAAATTAATTTCTATTTTATTAAATTTACTGTCATTTAATCTGAAGAGACTTAGGTTCGAGACCATATTGATACAAATTTTGTATTTTTTATTTTAAATTTATAATTGTTTAAGATTAACCACATGGGCCTGAGTTCAATTCCTTATAAGAAACAATTTTGGCTTTTTTATATTATTAATATATAATGTTTAAAAATGAAATTAAAAATGAAAATAAAATAAAATCCAACGTGACAATCTAATCACGGTTTAAAACTAGAAAAAAACCGGTTTGAAAAAATATTAACAGAAGTACTTATATGATCCGGTTAAAATTTATAAGGGATAAAATTGGGTCTATTTTATTGTGAAGGACTAATATAACTCGTGTATTACTTGTGAGGGACCAAAATGGGTCTTCACTCTAAAAATAAACAGAAGTATCAGTATTACTAAAGTATCAAAGAACCGCAAATTGCGTAAGAGAAATAAATCTGGCCACAGTCCAATAAAACAAATAAGGGTCATGCTAACGAATGCCCTAGGGGCACTAGTTAAGCATTCCTAATAAAGAAAATATTCTATATTCAATGCATTGAATACTCACAATATTCTATGAAAAAGTTAATTATTTATGGTTTCAATACATTTAATACATATATTTTGGTTAAAAAACTTATCTTTTTTACTTTATTAAATAATACTCAACTTACCTTTTAAATATCTTAACCAATGCCCCGAGGCACTCGTTAGCATTACCCAACAAATAATCCGAAAAGTAAAACAGCCAACAAAAAACACAAAATACAAATCGATTAACCAACTATCTGAACTATAATGAAGTCAACATGTTAATAATGAATTTGTTGATGATTATCACTCCATTCTTTAACTTTTCCATTTCACAATTTCAACCATCAAACCAATCTTATGTCTATGTTAATACATTTTTAATAATTTAAAGGGTTAATACCTATTTTCACTCCTGTCATATGGGGATGGTTTGAAAAATCCTCCTGCAAAAAAAAAGTTGCAAGAATTCCCCTAACAATTAAAAATTCTCTCGTTTTAAACCTTGTAAAATTTTTACTTTTAAAACCAACCTTGCCACTTGAAGGACTCTATCATGTTGAACCCTGTAAATTAATTTTTTTAATAAAACCAACCTTGTCCGTCATATTCCAGAGAGTTTAAAATGACCGAATCTTCAAATGGCAAGGTTGATTTTAAAAACAAATTTTTTACAAGGTTTAAAATGAGAAAATCTTCAAATGTTAGGAGAATTCTTGCAATTTTATTACATTTAAAAATGATTTGTTTTGAATACTTAAAAATTAGGTGTTAAATCCAAAGTTTTAAAAAACGGTAATCGATCGCAAAAACGGCCGCGACAAAACAGTTTTGGAAGATGGCAAAACCAATACCGTTATCGCCGTTTTTTATATTGAAGAATAAATTGTGGTTAATCCATACCGCGACAACCGCAATACATCTGTACCGATCGAAATCGCAAAAACCTTTATACGACCGTGACGCGACCGCGACCGCCTTGGTTAAACCCAAATGTTGAAAGAATGAATAACATGATCTACTATCTGAAATTGACCAAACTGACAAAATTACCCTTCTTACTAAAAAGTATTACACTACAAATTGGACAAAATAGTAATTAACAGAATCACCCTATCACCTTTCTATTGTCCAATGAAAATGAAGACTTTTGCCACATGTCAATTGCAATATTTAGCATTCAACTTTTTCCACCCAACACACATCTTCTCTCTCTTATTTCAAATTTCAAATTTTTTTCACATTTCATTTTCCCACACTTTCTTACTTTCATTTTAATTTTTCTCCATTTACTTATTATCACAAAAATTATAATCTATTTTTTAATTTTAATAAAATTAAATATTTATTTATTTTACGGGTCACAGTCAACACAATATTTAATTTATTTTAATTGATCATTACACACTTTCTCTATCTTAATTAAAATTTAAAATTTCTCTCACATTTTTTTCACACTTTCTTACTTTCTTTTTTAATTATTTTCTCTATTTATTTATTACTCCTAAAAAAATCTATTTTTTAATTTTATTAAAATTAAAAATTTTATTTTATCACGGGTCACTATCAACACAATATTTATTTTATTTTAATCAATCATTTTCTTTATTTGAGTGATAATATCCTTATTATTTTTTTTAATTTTCTCCATCTCAAATTTTTTTATGATTATTTAATGCAATTAAATTTATATGATTATTGTTCATTTTATATTTGTATTTAAATATATTTTATATTGCATCAAAGTTTTTTTTATTTCACGGGTCATTATCAATACAATATCTATTTTATTCTAATCAATAACTACTATTAATTGAGAGATAATTTTTATTTTTAAATGTTAAAATTTCATTTTTTTCTCCAACTTACAATTTTTTATATATAATTATTTAATATAATTGAATTTATATGATATTTTTCATTTATAATTAAACAATTCATTTTAAATTTATACATATCTAATTAAATTTTATACAATATCAAATAAATTTATCCGTGCGGAAGCACGGGTATCTTACTAGTTCTTTCTTAGAAAAGAAAAACTTGAGTTTCATTCTTGAAACAGCCTATTTGAGAGACAATTCAATTCTGTATAAAGAAAATGAATGTTATATTAATAAGTCAGATTAATCTCAAGGTTTAAAAAAAAGTAAACGACGGCAAATACGGCCGCGACAAAACACCGTTACGCCTGCGAAATACTGTTACAGCCATTTACACACTGTTATATTGACGAAAGATTTTATTCTAAAAGTACAAATCAAACAGCTTTTAAAGGAATTAAAATATTGAAATTTTGAACTAAAATTTTGTTTTATTATAAAAACGAAATCACATTACTTTTATATAGGCATTCTACTCTTTTTACAGGAATCCTATTTTATGCAATATTATGAGAAATTTATGCCGCAATATGACGGAAACGAGATGGCCACTATTTTTTAAAACGTTGATTATTCTCATGTGTCTAAAAGACCTAAATTATAAAGATAATTCAGGAAAAAAAATATAAGGGGCCAAGGAAGGGAATAGATAAATAGAGTTTAAAGAAAATGGTGTAATACACCTCATCAAGACTTTTAGTAGTTAGCATTCACATACATATAGAGACTTTTGATACATGTTAGGCAATTGTCCCAACTCAGAAACATTCAGAAGAATCCAAAAAATAAAGCTAAATAATACAAAGGCTATAATTCAAACTATTTTGAGTCTATTGTGTGGATTTTAGGTATGTTTGGTGGGTAACGTACAACGTTCAATCATTCTCCCAATATTTGTTTAATGGGAATCTCACTTAATAATATTAAGAATAATATCTTGTTCATGATCTTGCTGGTGTTTGCCTATAATAGTCTCATGGTATCATTTATTTGTTCTTTATTGTAGATAAATAATTATTAGCTAAGCTGAAAAAGTGGTAGTGTATTAAGAATTTTTTTTTTTTTTTGATATATGAGAATAAAAAACAATAATAACTCAAATGAATGGAAGCAACACAACAACATGCAAAAGTGAAATCAAAACCACCACAAGTCAAAAGAAGATAATATTTATCTAATTTAATCAAACGATTTACTTTGAGAGAAATAGTAGCTATCCGATTCACTATACTTTCATAAGTTATTACAAGAGATTAAAAATGAATTATAAGAAAAATTTGTTTAAAGTTCTCACAAGTCAAATCCTATTTCTATCCGAGTGTTTTCAATATCTTCAATTCTCATTATATGAATCACAAAAATCCAAAGTGTTTAGAAGTGTTTCTTAATCCCTTTAAATACCTCCAAAGATTTCTCAAATTTCAAGAACTTCAAAAAATTTCAATCATTGCCGCTCTCTAAGTTTACCGAATATTCATAACACTTCTCTTTTATATTCAGCCAATAAAGTTATCAAAAATGTGAAGACTAAAATGATAAAAATATATATATTTATAACGGCTGAAATCTAACAAATCTTTAATGAGTGCAAAACACAACACATTAATTATTAGAATATAAATATTATAAATATTTTTTAATATTTTTAATATTAATTTAAAATATTATAAAAAATTTATAATATCTTTTATATTAATTTGAAATATTATAAGATATTATAATATCTTTTATATTAATTTAGAGGATCTCTAAATTAATATAAAATATTAAAAAAATTAATGAACTGATCTACGATACTTATGAATCGCTGAGCCATATTATTTTTTGGTTTTTTAATTTTTAGCAATCTCGAAACATGTTTTTTATTTATTTTTATCACACAAAGGATTTAAGGCATACTGCTACAATCTCCACTTGACTTGAAATTATGGTGATGTCAATTTATCCGTCAACCACCTTGCTACTCTCTTCTATATTGAAACTGACAAGAAGATGTTCATTATCTATCTTAGTTTAGTTTTGATGAAGATAAAAGCTTATCAAAGAAGACAAAAATTTATAATCAATAATCAAGTTTGCTTAAGCTTGTGGATGTTTTGGAAATCAAAAGGATTTGATCATGAGATAAGATACAATGACAATTTATTTGTGTATAAGCTTTAGGTGCTCAAATACTTCTCATTTAAACCATTCTAAAAGATTCCTAACATTTATGCATGACATACATTCAAGCCTCATCTTTTAAATGTCAAAATTTCAATTTTATTTAAGGAACAATTGATTGATCAAAAGAAGTAATCGATTGCTTGTATCTCACTGTTTATGAAAATTTGAAATTTCGGAAGTGTCAATCGATTGATCCCTTAAAGCAATCAAATGATGCAAACACTACAATCCATTGAGGGGTCTATTTGTCTGGAAATTTTAAACCCTACAATCGATTGACCCATCCCTACAATCAATTACACTTTTTTTCCAAATATTTGAACACTGGTTTTAGAACAATCGATTGATCCATATAAGCAATAGATTGCTTCTTGAAGTTTTGTGAAAAATTATGAACTACTATGATGTCTTTACATTGTAATTACAATTGTTCATGAAAACTTTTCCTAACCGTTGCATTCAATCATGAATATTTTCCAAACATTACTACTCATTTAAGAGGCATCTTGTGATGTATTTATACTGTCATTTTTTTTTAGATTTCAATTCACCTCTTTCTTCTTAATTTTCTAACAATTCATCTGTTTTCAAAAGTATTCATATATAACCTCATGGAAGCTTTTGCTGTATAATTTTCATATATTATAGAAAAGTTTCATTTAACCCTTGAGCACTTAAGATTTATATAATTTTGAATTATTTATTGAAAAGGGAAGATAAATTTCAGAATTTTGGAAAGCATCAAAATCAGTGTTACTGAAATTATTTATCATATTGTTGTAATTGATCACCAAGTGTGTGGTGACTTAATTTGTAAAGAAAGTGCGTGTAATTTCTTTAAGTGTGTGCAAATAGAAAGTGGTATATTTTCAGTTTGTGTTGTAAAGGGTCTTTGTCTTGGGGATATTCAAAATCCACCATAATTTTGGTGTTTTTGAATAGGACCTTTGAATCGGGTTGATTCAAAGTCCACCATAAGTTTGGTGTTTATGTTAGGAGATTGTTGGAGAGTCTTAGTGTGAGTTTGTAGAAAGATCTAACATAGTGAAAATCCTTCACGGGGAGTGAAGGACTAGATGTACCATTTGTTATAAGGGAAACTAGTATAGTTCTTGTGTCTCATTTACTTTCCTGCACTTTATTTTTCTGCATTATTCTTCAAAGTTCTTCATCATAATTCTGGAAAACTAAAAATGAAAGAATCATTGCTTAGGAATGAGAAAAAATCATTCAACCTACTTCACCCCCTTCTTAGGTTTCACTATGTAGTTACTGAAACACTATTCAACAACCTTGATCAAGTTCGAGTCATCTTTAAATCTTGATCTCACCACTTACATCCATATGCTTCTTCTTAGAACAGGATTTGGTTCTCCAATATATCTCTGAGTTTTGATGATAACAATGAGTATGTTTGTATGAAAATTTTTGGTATTCTAATCTTTGTTGCTTTGAGCTTTTAACAAATAGGTTCTGAATCTGATGAAAGGCGTGCCCAACACATAAGAAGATACCAAGTTTCACTTTTGCGCTACACAAAGTTCTAATGAAGAGTAGTAAAACGTTTCAGAAGGATTCTGAAGTGTGAGACACTGATACACTATCTAAGAAACCAATCTGAAGACCAAGTGCCGAAGACTCTGAAGACGCAGTTCTAAAGACTCTGAAGATTTGAAGTTTTGAAGATTTATGTTTCTAAAGATAAAGAGTACTGAAAACCAAGTGTTGAACTCTGAAGACTTGAAGTTCTGAAGACCCAAGGATTATTTTCTTTCTTCCAACTCATGCTCTCAGCCTCTCAAGTTCAAGAAGAATAGAAGATAATGTTACGTAGTACATAGTACGTGGTACAAAATGAATTTTTTGCTCCACAACCATGATAGGACGAACGCGTTGTACGATCTTGTCCCCCACTACATTCAAGCCTCCAAATTTCTGGAATTTCCATATTTTCCCTCAAACGGTTATATTATTATATTGGTTATATATAAGGCTTGAAGACTTAAAGAGGAAGCTGCTAATTCACGCTCATTCATACAGACCTGAAAGACTGTTCATAGCTTCTCATTTTTGTCTATAATATGTATTTACTCTTCACATCCAGCTTATTTAGAAGCATATCATTGTAAACAAACCTTTATTCAAATTGTTGTTTGTTTATTCCTCAAGAGACCAGTTGGTCATAATTTCTTGGGAAGTTTAGGACTTATGTGTCTTAAAGGTTGTATTGTTAGTCACTCGCGGTTAGCTTGTGTATTGTAATAATCTTGATATTATTGGATTAAGACCTTATTGATAATGTGAAATCATCTTGGCGGGTGGACTATATTAGCTTGATAATTTTCAAGTGAACTAGTATAAACATACCTTGTTCTTTTCTTTTTGCAATTTATTGTTATTGTCAAGAGTGAAGTATTTGTTGTTTTTAAGAGCGGATTTATTTTTGTTGCAAAAGCATTGTGAAAAAGAGCTCCGGTTTGAACCCCCATTTTCTAGTGTGATAAAGAGTTTGAATCTTTATCAAGCACCTAACAGTGCTCAGTATCGATCCAGACTGTGCGAAAAATAATTGCTACCACCACAAGTAACTCTTGCAACAATGTCACTGATGATAATCAAGATAGAGATCAGTATAATGCTAAACCTCTTATGTTTGATGGAGAAAAGTTTAACTATTGGAAGGATAGAATTGAAACGTATTTCATGGTGTTTGACTTTGATCTTTGGGATCTTGTAGTTAATGGCTAAAAATATCCAGTAGATGCAAGTGGTGTCAAGATTGCAATCAGTGCAATGACAGATGATCAAAATAAATATTACAAGAATCATTTCAAAGCTAGGTCTATTTTGTTATCTTTTATTTCTTATGTTGAGTATAAAAAGACCACTGATAAAGAGACTACAAAGTCTATCTTTGATTCTCTTAAAATGACTCATGAAGGCAACACTCAAGTTAAGGAGACAACTGTTGTTTCCTTAATTCAAAAATATAAAGCCTTCAAGATGAAAGATGATGAATATGTGGAAACGATATTTTCAAGATTCCAGATGATTGTTGCAGGACTTAAGGTCTTGGACAAAGGATATTCCATATCATATCACATTAAAAAGATTATTAGAAGTCTGCCTAAGAAATGGAGACCAATGGTAACTGCTTTGAAGCTGTCAAAGGATTTGAACAATGCCAGTGATAAGTGCCAATTTGTAGTGCTTTTGTATATATGTTTTGTGGCACGTATCGAGACTTTTGTTGATATTCGTTGAATAATTCCCTGTTTTATGTATAAATATGTATACTTGGTAAATAGCTGTATTTTCATACACTTTTATACCGTTTGATAGTTTTTATGTCTTTTTGTAGGTATTCATGCATGGTTGGAGCTTTGACTAATAAAGATGATAAAAATCATCAATTTGGTTGCCATTTTGTCATTGTTATATATAGCATTGAATAAGCTTTCCAACGCTTCGAACCGGGCGCATTTCGGAGTTGTGGTTCTCAAGTTATGGCGAAAACAAAATTTGGTTTTTTCCTACTATCGCTTAGAGAGCTTAAACTCGTAGTGAAATCGCCTGGGACAGCAACTCGTTAAAAGGGGAAAAAACAAATTTTTAGGTTATGCTTTGGGGTATTTGTTCCCAAACCATCAAACCTTCATTTTTTGGTCATTAGAGCTTAGAAGACAACATTTTTGGCTTGCTCATGGATGATCCGGAGTCGGGAGCTTATTGGATCGTGTTTGACACCGCGAGAAATTGGGTTTTCTTCTCTTCCTCTTCTCTTTGTAACCATTTATGTTTGTTTTTTTTAAGTATACTTTGTTTATATGTATATTTATTGCTCATGGTGTTGTTTAATACTTTCATTACAAATCTTCATTAGTGATTGCTTTCTCTATGTGGATTTGGATTGTTTCAGACATGGATGATTCGAATCCGGGTTTAGGAAGAACATTTATTGGGTTTTAATTCTAGATATAGATTAAGGCTTAGTATTCACTTGTGTATCAAAGTTTAATGCTTCCGTGTTGTTCGTGTTGTGCTAAGAAATCGTTGATGCGAGCAAAACGATTGATTTCTCACTTTGCGTTAGACATAACCTCTGTGTGAGTGGTATGTGATGATGTTGATGAGTAGTTTAGGTTGATTTCAATTGAGTAGTAAGTTTAAGTATTTAATGGGTATATGAGTTCCAAATCTCGAGAGTCTCTATTTTCCGAATAATGAAATTCTTTTTATGTTCAGAAGTTAAATTCCCACATTTACTTTAAACCCATTTTAACTCGAGCTCGAAACCATAGAAACTGTTGAATGGCAGTTCGGTAGCACTAATCTCTGTGGACACGATAAATCCCCGATGAATATTTCTAAATCTTTTGTTGCTTGCCGCTTTACCGCTTCAACAGCCAGTCTTGAGGAACTGATAAGTTATTTGAGAAGTCACGAGATTGAACTTCAAGAAGATGAACCTCAGAGGAAAGGAAAATCTATTGCTTTGAAGTCTAGGTCTGAGAAGATAAAGGCTTTTCAAGCTGAAAAAGAAGATTTAGAAGAGTCTGAAGATGACTCAGACGAAGATGAACTTTCTCTGATATCCATAATATTGAATCATATATGGAAATATAGAAAGAGTAAGTTCAGAAGATCAAGAAGATCAAAGGACAGAATTGGATCTTCATCAAGTCAGAAGAAAGCTGATGGAAATAAAGTCATATGGTACGAGTGCAAAGAACTTGGACACTACAAGAATGAATGTCCAAAGCTTAGGAAATACAAGAAGCCTAAGAAAGTGTTTGAAGCCGAGAAGGGTCTCATGGCAACATGGGATGATTCTGATTCAGAAGAGGAAGATTTTAAGGAAGAGCAGGCTAACGTGGCACCCATGGATGAAGCCAACACAAGTGAAGTTATCTCAGAGAGTGAGCTGACAACTGATGATGAGTCAGACTCTGATGATGAACAAAAGGTATTTTCTTCTCTTTCTCGTACTAAACTTGAATCTTGTTTTTCAAAAATTTGTAAAAGATATAGTTTTCTTATTAGTAAATACAAAATTCTAAAAAAGAATTTTGTAGTTACCACTGAGAAACCTACTGAGTATGAGCAAGATAAGTTTGAAAAAAAATTTGCTTTAGAAAAATTAAATCTTGCTCTTAAAAGTAAAGTTTCTAAGTTAAAGGAAGAGATTATATCTATAGCATCTGTTACAGAAGAAGTAATCAGATACGATAAAGCTTTTCAACATTTCTTAGCTAAAATCATTGATAAAAGCAAGATGACTTCAATGTTCTATGATGTTAGCAAAAATGGAGGCAGAGGATTGAGATACTTAGGACCACCAAAGAAACTTGATGAAACTGAGTTTGTTATTCCAAAATCTCTCTCTGAATAGTTTGTGCTTGCTGGCATTGAACTAAAATGTTTTGAACAAGAAGATTCTGATTCTATCACATCACAATCACAGACACAAATGGAAACTTCTAAGCCCAAATATCAGGCACAAATTCCACTTGATTATCCTGTTGCATGTAAATCCAAAGGTGTCAGAACCTATGGAACTACTAAAAAGAGAGGTCCTAAAAAGTGGGTGTCTAAGGATGAGATAATCTATGTTGCATATATCCTTGATGGCGCCACTGAAACACCAATCACGGTACCTGCATAGTGGTTGCTCGCGACACATGACGGGAAAAAGGCGTATGCTCTGAGATTTAGAACTTAAAGTTGGAGGAGTCGTTGGTTTCGGAGGCAATAAAAAAGGGAAGATTATTGGCTCTGGAACCGTAGGTAACGGTAAGCTCCCTTCTACTAATACAGGCTCTCGAGATTGATTAAAATCATCATCTGTGAAGGAATAGTTTGTTGAGTAGAAAAGAGATTTTGATTTGCAACCACCATTATTAGAGTCCCGATCATCAACACGTTTTATTCATCCAAACTTCTTTGGGGCATTTCTTCAAACACCTCGAGAGCAAACTTAAAATAACCTAAACATAAGAACACCAATACACACAATAGAGACAAAACAGAGAACAAAACAATAACTACAACGAAATCACAAGCACAATATCTCAGAAATTTTGGATCTTCTGGTGGCGGAGGCTTTAGAGGAGGTCGTTTTCCATATCTGTAGTGATTTTGGCCAGTTGGTTGGTTAAGACAGCTTATGCGTCGCAAGATCTCAGTATTTCTTGGAGGAGAGGATTTAAATCATGATGGAGGTTGGAGTTGGAGTAAGGCAAAGATCCATCAAAGATGAATTATTCAAAGGGATGAGAAGGAACGAAGAAAACCCCATAATGGGGGAGAGAGCTCCATAGAGGAGAACCTCCGTGTCAGAGGAGAGAAACACCTTTACCGAAAGAGAAACCCCTACAAGAAAGAAGACGGAACCCATCCATATGAATCCTAGTTTTTGAGAGAACGGAGAGCCCCTCCCTCTTTTTTTTCTTAATTTGAAATCAATACAATTATGATAACATTAAAAATGAAATAGAATTATTTAAAAAATCAAATTTTATTTAGGTTAAAATTTGAATCAATGACCTCTTTTCTTTTATCAATTCAACTAAAGATGATATTTTTTTAATTTAATATATTTTATATTTATGAATAAATTTCACTAAAAAAATAAAACTTCAAATTTTAGAGTTTAAAATTTTAACTTTGTGCGTTATACCCCTATACCGACCCTCCAAACATGTTTAATATACTTTTTATGATCATATAATCATATGATTAATATGAATCATACGATGTCAACAACAACAACAAAAACACACTAAAACTTAGGGTTTTCTATGTTCCCCTCTTTTGATGGGTGTCACCTCCCCTCTTGTAGGGGTTCCTCCTCCTTCATGGAAGTTAGACACCACCATTATGGTGGTCATCTCCTCTTCAATGGAGGTTTCTCTCCCATTGTAAGTTTTCCCTCCTCTCTTTTCATTCCTTTGAAACCCTCACTCATGTTAGATCCATACATGCTTCTTCCTCCAACCTCCATCAAGCTCCTCCTCCTCTTCACCATCAACCATCAACTGTTTGCAACTCTAAAATCACCTCCACCAACCAATGGCCTAGAGTGGTATCGACATGGAAAACGACCCCCACCGGAGCCGCCACCGCCGGAAGATAAGGAAGCCCGGATTTTATGTGTGTGTTTTCATGTAATAGTTTATTTTATTGTACTTGTTTTGTTGTATGTTCTATTTTTTCTTGTTTGGTTTGTTTTGTTGGGTGTGTTATTATTAGATTTAGGTTGTTTTAAGTTTGTGCTCAAGGTATTTGATGAAATGCCTCAAAGAAGCTTGGACGGAGGAAATGTGTTTTGGAGTAAGAATCTTACTAGGGATGTGGTAAATCAAACTCCTCTTTTCAGTCAACAATTGTTTCATTCACAAGTGGTGAGATTAATCAATATTGTGAACCCGAATAATCGATTTGAGCGTGATAAAGCTAGTGTCAAAGCTAAAGATATGATCCGTAATTGGATAGATTTAAAGATTGGAGTTCCAAAACTCACATGTCTCTAGTGGAAGAACTTTGCTTGGTTGATTGGATTAAAGTTTTGGTTTGGTACCTTCCTTTTGGTTTCTATTCTCTCAAAGCTTTGTAATGTCCATAGCTTGTTAGTCTTAATTATTAGTGATGTTGTCAATGTGTTGATGGGAAATGCCCTAACACATTTTATTTCTTTATGTTTATACTCTCTCTTTTTCATCTAATGAATAAGATTGTTTTCTATTAAAAAAAAAATGAATCATACGATTGTTCTAAAAGAGTATAATAAAAAATGACCTTTAGTAAAAAAATAAGACCATAAAATTGTGTTATTTTCTAGTCAAAATGTGTTATTTTATTATGCTTAATATATAATAGCAATATGATTATTTCCTATAGCCGCCGGATATGTTCCATGATGATTAGACACTAAAGAATAAAAAAAATTAACGCGTAATTTCATTGTTGGTTGTATATTATGATGCCCAGCTAATTTGTAACATAATTTCAAAAAAGACAATTCGTTATTCACATTTGAAAATAATGCAATGATAATGACATTAAATCACCTAAACACTTTGGCTGAGTAATCGTATACACTTGAGTCAAAAAAGAAAGTATAAGTATAACAAATTTGGCAAAAAAGTTTCATATTTTGAAAAAAAGGTTATACATGCTGTCAAAGTAGCAAGTATACGTAAGTTCTTTATCAAGTTATTGTCTAAGTAAACCTACCTACTTGTCGTACATAAAATATGATTTAGATTTTAACGGATCAAAAGGATCATTTCACACGCTATTAATTGTTGCATCACTCTTTAAATATAGGGTTTAATATACTTCACCCCCTTGCCAATATAACGAGATTCGGTTTGTCCTCTCTGAATGATTTTTTTTACCGAACGCCCCTTATAAAACCCAAAACATGGATTTACTACTCCTTGTTACCACACTAGCTGACTGGGCAATGCAACATTGGACACGGTGGCACTTTTTTATGGCTGAGTTGGTAAGTTTGAAATGAAATGCGTATGTTTACCCCCCCCCCCCCCCCAAAACCTACATTTCCATATTAGGGTTTTTGTCAAATTTGGAAACGAGAAGTAGAAGACGGAAGACGATGGTTGAAGACGGCGGCGCAACGGTGGAATCGACTGAGGTAAGTGCTCATTTCTTGTTCTTCACCGGTACTGCGTGTTTTATGTTGTCTTATATTACGTTTTGTATGCAGTTGAATGTAAGGTTTGATTGTTTGTTTCACCATGGAGGAGAATTCATGAAGCCTCACAACGGTGAGATGATTTACAGAGGCGGGGTTACGACGCTTATTACCGGTGTACACATTGAAAGCTGGACTCAGAGTCACATTCAAAAGGTGGTAAGTGGGTGGGGATATGGAGCTGGGTCATTTAGGTTATGGACGAAAATTCCTGAAATAGGTCCTAATTATTTCCAGATTAAGAGTGATTCTGATGCTTATGATTTAGCTGTGTTTGCTTGTTCAATGAGAGTAGATGGGAAATTGTTTGTTGAACACGATGCAGCTATACACAGTAGTAAACCTAGGTGTGTGAATGAAAGTGTAGAGTTAGAGGTAAGTGATGAAGAGATCGTAGAAGGGATGAATGACAGTGAGGATGAGAGGGCCACAACTCTTGATGATGGTTTTGGAGTGGTTGATGTTACTTTACCAGTTAGTGAGGGCCCTCTTGTAGCTGGTTTGTTGACTTATCCTAGTAAGAGTAAAGGTGAGAGTGAAAATAAAGGTAAGGATGATGAATATATTAGTGAGGATTTACTAAGTTCTGATCCTGATGCCTCAGAGGAAGAAAAAGAGCCTAGGTTTGACAAGTTTAAGAAGGAGGAGCTTAATAAGGATTACATATTTAAATGGGTTATAGAGTTCAATACCTTAGATGATTTTAGAGAGACCATCCGTGAGTGGACAGTATTAAATGGGAGGGAAATTACCTTTGTAAAAAATGAGAGTTATAGAGTGAGGGTTGAGTGCAAGGCCAAATGTGGTTTTTTAATGCTTCGCTCTAAGGTGGGCCATAAGCACAATTATGCCATAAAGACTATAAAAGATAACCACACATGTGCTAGGGTTTTGGATAACAAAAGTGCAAGTTCTAAGTGGGTGGCTAAGGCTGTGGTCAAAAAGATGAGAACATCTGACAAGGTAAGGATATGTGACATAATCCAAGACATGAGGCAAAATTATTCTGTTGGGATCACTGTGTGTAGGGCATGGAAAGCAAAATTGATTGCCATAAAAATCATTGAAGGAGATGCAGACAAGGAGTATGCAAATCTGTGGAGGTATGCATCTGAGTTGTATAGGGTAAATCCTGGAGTGGACACTGAGGTTGCCAACATGGGTTAGCTATGAGTGGACACTAGTTGCCAACGTGGGCTATGGAAGAGAAATTTCAGGTCACTCATGCTTATAACAGGCAAGAGTTCATAGTTGACATTGCTAAAAAGAATTGCACATGTAATTTTTGGGATCTGGTAGGTATTCCGTGTAGACATGTTGTTGTTGCATTAGGGTTTAGACAACAGAACCCAGAGGATTTTGTTCATGAGTATTACACTAGAGACAGGTATGCCATGTGCTATGGATTTGCTATTAGTCCAATTAATGGCACTGACATGTGGCCTAAGGTAGAAAGTGAAGAACTTTTACCTCCTAATTACAAAAAGGGACCTGGAAGGCCTAGGAAGCTAAGGATAAGGGAAAGTGGAGAAGAAGCTGCTAGAAGAAGGTTACCTGGTGTATCTTATAGATGCACCAGGTGTGACAAGGTGGGCCACAATGTTAAGACATGCAAAAGCAAGAGGCAAAATCAGAGTGCAATGAAAAGAAAGGTAATTTATATACTGTAACTGTTTTTGTATGTAATATAGTTTCTTTGATTATAATGTAACTGGATTTTTAAATGCATAAGAAAATGAGACCAAATGCTAGTGAAGAAGGTACTAGCAATGCTGGAAGCCAGTCTGCTCCAAACAATGAAGAAGGTCAACACAATCCTTGAAACCAGTCTGTTACAAACAATGAAGAAAATGAAGATACCAAGACTGATTCATTGTTTGGAGATGTAACTGATGACATGATAAGCAGCATACCAGACATCCATTCTCAGACATCAACAAGCAACAATTACAAGGGAAAGGGAAAGATGATTGACAAGCCAATTGTGAGGAGAAGGGTAAGTGAGAGGATAAAGGAGAATTGGTTCAAGAAACCAAAACCATTCAATCTTAGTTCATTCAATCTTACAACACCTTTATATTTCACTTTACTTAACAGAAAGGTTTCATTGATGTAAAATACACATGAACAATTGACGTAAAACATAACTCATTTCATTGACATAAATTCAACAAGGTTTTACATCCAAATGCCACCAAAATACACAATGTCAAACAAGGATCTGTTAACCTAAGTAATACAATATGCCAATAAGCAATAAACAGAGAATCAATATTCTACTTCTCGTTTCCAAATTTGACAAAAACCCTAATCTGGAAATGTAGGTTTTGGGGGGGGGGGGGGTAAACATACGCATTTCATTTCAAACTTACCAACTCAGCCATAAAAAAGTGCCACCATGTCCAATGCTGCATTGCCCAGCCAGCTAGTGTGGTAACAAGGAGTGGTAAATCCATGTTTTGGATTTTATAAGGGGCGTTTGGTAAAAAAAATCATTCAGGGGGGGCAAACCGAATCTCGCTATATTGGCAGGGGGTGAAGTATATTAAACCCTTAAATATAATATCTTATCAAAATGCGTTCTTGTTTTATAGTTTTGAAAATTATCCACACGCTATTAATTGTTGCATCACTCTTTAAATATAGGGTTTAATATACTTCACCCCCTGCCAATATAACGAGATTCGGTTTGTCCTCTCTGAATGATTTTTTTTACCGAACGCCCCTTATAAAACCCAAAACATGGATTTACTACTCCTTGTTACCACACTAGCTGACTGGGCAATGCAACATTGGACACGGTGGCACTTTTTTATGGCTGAGTTGGTAAGTTTGAAATGAAATGCGTATGTTTACCCCCCCCCCCCCCCCAAAACCTACATTTCCATATTAGGGTTTTTGTCAAATTTGGAAACGAGAAGTAGAAGACGGAAGACGATGGTTGAAGACGGCGGCGCAACGGTGGAATCGACTGAGGTAAGTGCTCATTTCTTGTTCTTCACCGGTACTGCGTGTTTTATGTTGTCTTATATTACGTTTTGTATGCAGTTGAATGTAAGGTTTGATTGTTTGTTTCACCATGGAGGAGAATTCATGAAGCCTCACAACGGTGAGATGATTTACAGAGGCGGGGTTACGACGCTTATTACCGGTGTACACATTGAAAGCTGGACTCAGAGTCACATTCAAAAGGTGGTAAGTGGGTGGGGATATGGAGCTGGGTCATTTAGGTTATGGACGAAAATTCCTGAAATAGGTCCTAATTATTTCCAGATTAAGAGTGATTCTGATGCTTATGATTTAGCTGTGTTTGCTTGTTCAATGAGAGTAGATGGGAAATTGTTTGTTGAACACGATGCAGCTATACACAGTAGTAAACCTAGGTGTGTGAATGAAAGTGTAGAGTTAGAGGTAAGTGATGAAGAGATCGTAGAAGGGATGAATGACAGTGAGGATGAGAGGGCCACAACTCTTGATGATGGTTTTGGAGTGGTTGATGTTACTTTACCAGTTAGTGAGGGCCCTCTTGTAGCTGGTTTGTTGACTTATCCTAGTAAGAGTAAAGGTGAGAGTGAAAATAAAGGTAAGGATGATGAATATATTAGTGAGGATTTACTAAGTTCTGATCCTGATGCCTCAGAGGAAGAAAAAGAGCCTAGGTTTGACAAGTTTAAGAAGGAGGAGCTTAATAAGGATTACATATTTAAATGGGTTATAGAGTTCAATACCTTAGATGATTTTAGAGAGACCATCCGTGAGTGGACAGTATTAAATGGGAGGGAAATTACCTTTGTAAAAAATGAGAGTTATAGAGTGAGGGTTGAGTGCAAGGCCAAATGTGGTTTTTTAATGCTTCGCTCTAAGGTGGGCCATAAGCACAATTATGCCATAAAGACTATAAAAGATAACCACACATGTGCTAGGGTTTTGGATAACAAAAGTGCAAGTTCTAAGTGGGTGGCTAAGGCTGTGGTCAAAAAGATGAGAACATCTGACAAGGTAAGGATATGTGACATAATCCAAGACATGAGGCAAAATTATTCTGTTGGGATCACTGTGTGTAGGGCATGGAAAGCAAAATTGATTGCCATAAAAATCATTGAAGGAGATGCAGACAAGGAGTATGCAAATCTGTGGAGGTATGCATCTGAGTTGTATAGGGTAAATCCTGGAGTGGACACTGAGGTTGCCAACATGGGTTAGCTATGAGTGGACACTAGTTGCCAACGTGGGCTATGGAAGAGAAAT
Organism: Vicia villosa; assembly: GCF_029867415.1. Lineage (NCBI taxonomy): Eukaryota > Viridiplantae > Streptophyta > Magnoliopsida > Fabales > Fabaceae > Vicia > Vicia villosa. The sequence goes on from NC_081181.1 coordinate 174,923,806, forward strand.
TTCAGGTCACTCATGCTTATAACAGGCAAGAGTTCATAGTTGACATTGCTAAAAAGAATTGCACATGTAATTTTTGGGATCTGGTAGGTATTCCGTGTAGACATGTTGTTGTTGCATTAGGGTTTAGACAACAGAACCCAGAGGATTTTGTTCATGAGTATTACACTAGAGACAGGTATGCCATGTGCTATGGATTTGCTATTAGTCCAATTAATGGCACTGACATGTGGCCTAAGGTAGAAAGTGAAGAACTTTTACCTCCTAATTACAAAAAGGGACCTGGAAGGCCTAGGAAGCTAAGGATAAGGGAAAGTGGAGAAGAAGCTGCTAGAAGAAGGTTACCTGGTGTATCTTATAGATGCACCAGGTGTGACAAGGTGGGCCACAATGTTAAGACATGCAAAAGCAAGAGGCAAAATCAGAGTGCAATGAAAAGAAAGGTAATTTATATACTGTAACTGTTTTTGTATGTAATATAGTTTCTTTGATTATAATGTAACTGGATTTTTAAATGCATAAGAAAATGAGACCAAATGCTAGTGAAGAAGGTACTAGCAATGCTGGAAGCCAGTCTGCTCCAAACAATGAAGAAGGTCAACACAATCCTTGAAACCAGTCTGTTACAAACAATGAAGAAAATGAAGATACCAAGACTGATTCATTGTTTGGAGATGTAACTGATGACATGATAAGCAGCATACCAGACATCCATTCTCAGACATCAACAAGCAACAATTACAAGGGAAAGGGAAAGATGATTGACAAGCCAATTGTGAGGAGAAGGGTAAGTGAGAGGATAAAGGAGAATTGGTTCAAGAAACCAAAACCATTCAATCTTAGTTCATTCAATCTTACAACACCTTTATATTTCACTTTACTTAACAGAAAGGTTTCATTGATGTAAAATACACATGAACAATTGACGTAAAACATAACTCATTTCATTGACATAAATTCAACAAGGTTTTACATCCAAATGCCACCAAAATACACAATGTCAAACAAGGATCTGTTAACCTAAGTAATACAATATGCCAATAAGCAATAAACAGAGAATCAATATTCTACTTCTCGTTTCCAAATTTGACAAAAACCCTAATCTGGAAATGTAGGTTTTGGGGGGGGGGGTAAACATACGCATTTCATTTCAAACTTACCAACTCAGCCATAAAAAAGTGCCACCATGTCCAATGCTGCATTGCCCAGCCAGCTAGTGTGGTAACAAGGAGTGGTAAATCCATGTTTTGGATTTTATAAGGGGCGTTTGGTAAAAAAAATCATTCAGGGGGGGCAAACCGAATCTCGCTATATTGGCAGGGGGTGAAGTATATTAAACCCTTAAATATAATATCTTATCAAAATGCGTTCTTGTTTTATAGTTTTGAAAATTATCCACACGCTATTAATTGTTGCATCACTCTTTAAATATAGGGTTTAATATACTTCACCCCCTGCCAATATAACGAGATTCGGTTTGTCCTCTCTGAATGATTTTTTTTACCGAACGCCCCTTATAAAACCCAAAACATGGATTTACTACTCCTTGTTACCACACTAGCTGACTGGGCAATGCAACATTGGACACGGTGGCACTTTTTTATGGCTGAGTTGGTAAGTTTGAAATGAAATGCGTATGTTTACCCCCCCCCCAAAACCTACATTTCCATATTAGGGTTTTTGTCAAATTTGGAAACGAGAAGTAGAAGACGGAAGACGATGGTTGAAGACGGCGGCGCAACGGTGGAATCGACTGAGGTAAGTGCTCATTTCTTGTTCTTCACCGGTACTGCGTGTTTTATGTTGTCTTATATTACGTTTTGTATGCAGTTGAATGTAAGGTTTGATTGTTTGTTTCACCATGGAGGAGAATTCATGAAGCCTCACAACGGTGAGATGATTTACAGAGGCGGGGTTACGACGCTTATTACCGGTGTACACATTGAAAGCTGGACTCAGAGTCACATTCAAAAGGTGGTAAGTGGGTGGGGATATGGAGCTGGGTCATTTAGGTTATGGACGAAAATTCCTGAAATAGGTCCTAATTATTTCCAGATTAAGAGTGATTCTGATGCTTATGATTTAGCTGTGTTTGCTTGTTCAATGAGAGTAGATGGGAAATTGTTTGTTGAACACGATGCAGCTATACACAGTAGTAAACCTAGGTGTGTGAATGAAAGTGTAGAGTTAGAGGTAAGTGATGAAGAGATCGTAGAAGGGATGAATGACAGTGAGGATGAGAGGGCCACAACTCTTGATGATGGTTTTGGAGTGGTTGATGTTACTTTACCAGTTAGTGAGGGCCCTCTTGTAGCTGGTTTGTTGACTTATCCTAGTAAGAGTAAAGGTGAGAGTGAAAATAAAGGTAAGGATGATGAATATATTAGTGAGGATTTACTAAGTTCTGATCCTGATGCCTCAGAGGAAGAAAAAGAGCCTAGGTTTGACAAGTTTAAGAAGGAGGAGCTTAATAAGGATTACATATTTAAATGGGTTATAGAGTTCAATACCTTAGATGATTTTAGAGAGACCATCCGTGAGTGGACAGTATTAAATGGGAGGGAAATTACCTTTGTAAAAAATGAGAGTTATAGAGTGAGGGTTGAGTGCAAGGCCAAATGTGGTTTTTTAATGCTTCGCTCTAAGGTGGGCCATAAGCACAATTATGCCATAAAGACTATAAAAGATAACCACACATGTGCTAGGGTTTTGGATAACAAAAGTGCAAGTTCTAAGTGGGTGGCTAAGGCTGTGGTCAAAAAGATGAGAACATCTGACAAGGTAAGGATATGTGACATAATCCAAGACATGAGGCAAAATTATTCTGTTGGGATCACTGTGTGTAGGGCATGGAAAGCAAAATTGATTGCCATAAAAATCATTGAAGGAGATGCAGACAAGGAGTATGCAAATCTGTGGAGGTATGCATCTGAGTTGTATAGGGTAAATCCTGGAGTGGACACTGAGGTTGCCAACATGGGTTAGCTATGAGTGGACACTAGTTGCCAACGTGGGCTATGGAAGAGAAATTTCAGGTCACTCATGCTTATAACAGGCAAGAGTTCATAGTTGACATTGCTAAAAAGAATTGCACATGTAATTTTTGGGATCTGGTAGGTATTCCGTGTAGACATGTTGTTGTTGCATTAGGGTTTAGACAACAGAACCCAGAGGATTTTGTTCATGAGTATTACACTAGAGACAGGTATGCCATGTGCTATGGATTTGCTATTAGTCCAATTAATGGCACTGACATGTGGCCTAAGGTAGAAAGTGAAGAACTTTTACCTCCTAATTACAAAAAGGGACCTGGAAGGCCTAGGAAGCTAAGGATAAGGGAAAGTGGAGAAGAAGCTGCTAGAAGAAGGTTACCTGGTGTATCTTATAGATGCACCAGGTGTGACAAGGTGGGCCACAATGTTAAGACATGCAAAAGCAAGAGGCAAAATCAGAGTGCAATGAAAAGAAAGGTAATTTATATACTGTAACTGTTTTTGTATGTAATATAGTTTCTTTGATTATAATGTAACTGGATTTTTAAATGCATAAGAAAATGAGACCAAATGCTAGTGAAGAAGGTACTAGCAATGCTGGAAGCCAGTCTGCTCCAAACAATGAAGAAGGTCAACACAATCCTTGAAACCAGTCTGTTACAAACAATGAAGAAAATGAAGATACCAAGACTGATTCATTGTTTGGAGATGTAACTGATGACATGATAAGCAGCATACCAGACATCCATTCTCAGACATCAACAAGCAACAATTACAAGGGAAAGGGAAAGATGATTGACAAGCCAATTGTGAGGAGAAGGGTAAGTGAGAGGATAAAGGAGAATTGGTTCAAGAAACCAAAACCATTCAATCTTAGTTCATTCAATCTTACAACACCTTTATATTTCACTTTACTTAACAGAAAGGTTTCATTGATGTAAAATACACATGAACAATTGACGTAAAACATAACTCATTTCATTGACATAAATTCAACAAGGTTTTACATCCAAATGCCACCAAAATACACAATGTCAAACAAGGATCTGTTAACCTAAGTAATACAATATGCCAATAAGCAATAAACAGAGAATCAATATTCTACTTCTCGTTTCCAAATTTGACAAAAACCCTAATCTGGAAATGTAGGTTTTGGGGGGGGGGGGGGGTAAACATACGCATTTCATTTCAAACTTACCAACTCAGCCATAAAAAAGTGCCACCATGTCCAATGCTGCATTGCCCAGCCAGCTAGTGTGGTAACAAGGAGTGGTAAATCCATGTTTTGGATTTTATAAGGGGCGTTTGGTAAAAAAAATCATTCAGGGGGGGCAAACCGAATCTCGCTATATTGGCAGGGGGTGAAGTATATTAAACCCTTAAATATAATATCTTATCAAAATGCGTTCTTGTTTTATAGTTTTGAAAATTATCCACGAAAGAAATTATCAAGTCGAATCATAAATTAGGTCGCTTTTCTTAAGATGTTTCATGTTATTATCTAAAATTATGTAAAACAATTGAGCTACCGTGTCACCTTCAAGATGAAACAACCCAGTTCTATGGTGTACGATTACTATTTGCACAACAGATAATCGGTCTAGAAATATACTCTTTGATAGTATAAAGATCATTCGAATATGGTATAAATACCACTCGTAGTATCTGATATATTGACCAGTCGTAACAAATTTTCAAATCAAGGGAAATTCCAATAATTCTCTAAAGAGAATTTAATTATAGTCATTTGACCACTCAAAATAATTTCCCAAACAAAGAGAAATTCGAATAATTCTCTAAAGAGACTCTAAAACATTATACTTGATAATTTCTTAACTCAAACAAGGAGAAATTAACATAATAATTCTCTAAAGAGAATTCAAGAAATCACTCGAAAAATTCAACAAGTAGAAAGAAAGGAGAAAGAGTTGGTGCTTCTACAATTCAGAAGACGATGCAATATGAGAGTGAGGACGGAAAAACTCAACAAAAGGAATTTTTATCCATAACTTGTTATTACCCATTGAACCTATTTCTTGGGAACTCCAATCATTTAGGTCGGGTTACCATCATGAACAACTCATTTCTCTATAGGCATTAGTGTCATCTTCTTGGATGTATTATGGACTCTCTCTCTAGCTAATCGTTTCGTCAAAAGATCTACTAAATTTTCATCAGTGCGTACATGATCCACTCTTACAACTCCTTTAAAAATATAGTCTCTAACAGTGCTGCACTTTCTTCAAATTTGACGTCTTTTACCATTATAATAACGATTCTCAATTTTTGCAATGTATCAATACAGTTGGCATAGGTTTTTCCCATTAAGGTATCTCGGCTAGCTAGAATCTTAACCAACTTGCTTTTTCATTACCAATCGCTAATGCTATAATCTCAGACTCCATCATGGACTGAGCCAGGATAGTTTGTTTCTCTGATTTCTAATATTCAACCCCTTTAACTGTATTGAATACATAGCCACTAACTGCTTGGAATCATCTCATAAAGTATTCCAATCTGCATTAGTGTATCCTTCAAGTACAATAGGAAATCTCTTATAATGCAAACCGAGACTCACAGTCTTTTTAAGGTACTGATTGACTCGTTCGATGGCTTTTCAATGCTCATTACTTGATCTACTAGTAAACCCGCACAACAATCCTGCGACATATGCAATGTCGTGTCTAGTACAATCAATGGCATACCTAAGATTGCCAATGATGCTCGCATATTCTGTTTGTTCGACACTTTCACCAGTGTTCTTAAACAGTTTCATGCTTGGATCGTATGGAGTGCTCACATGTTTACAATCAAAGAAATTATATTTCTTTAAGATTTTTCCACATAGTGTGATTGATCCACAAAAATTTCTTGCTTGGATCTCTTCATCTCGATACCAAGAATCACGCTCACTTCTCCGAGATCTTTCATTTCAAAGTTGTTTCACAACAATGATTTAACATTATTAACGGTCTGAATGTTTGATCCAAATATGAGTAGATCGTCTACATAGTGACGTATGATAATACAAATGCGGCTATCAGATTTTTAATAAACGCATTTGTCACTTTCATTCACTTTGTACCAATTCGATATCATTAAGTTATCAAACTTGTCGTGCCATTGTTTTGGAGCTTGTTTTAGCCCATAGAAAGACTTATCTAACTTACACGCCTTGTTTTCTTGTCCATGAATAACAAACCCTTCCGGTTGGTCTATATAAATTTCTTCTTCTAAGTTACCATTAAAAAAAAGTTGTTTTAACATCCATTTGGTGTAATATTAAGTTATAAATAGAGGCTATTGAAATTAGTACACTAATGGATTTAATTCGAGTGACTGGAGAAAAAGTATCCAAGAAATCTATATTTTATCTTTGCCTAAAACCTTTGGATACAAGGCGAGCCTTATACTTATCAATAGTTACATCAGGTTTTATTTTCTTTTTCAAAACCCATTTCCAACCGATTAGTTTGACACCAGGAGGTAAGTTTACTAAGTTCTAGGCCGTGTTAGACTCTAGAGAATCTATGTCATAGTTAATAACTTCTTGCCATAACCTCCATCCAGAGATGACAAGGTTTATTGAAGATTTATTGGATCTTATTTTACATTATAAGCCATAAAATCAAGCCCATAGGCTTTAGTAACTCTTACTCGTTTACTTCGTCGAAGCTTTGTTTCTATTGTGTTGCTTTCGGTGCTCCTTATCACATGAATGTGATTCAATTCAGTGCCATCACCATTTCTCAATTTGAAAGGAAATTTGTCTTCATAGAGTTTAACACCATTCGATTTTATGATCACTTTAGCATTTAGGTCATAAAATCTATATGCCTTAGCGTTTGTTGCATACCCAATGAATACACATCCATAGGCTCTACTAGAGAGTTTAACTCGCTTCGGATCCATAATTCTTATATAAGCCAGACAACCCCAAGTTCTTACATAAGACAAGTTTGGTTGTCTTTTCTTTAATATATCTCATAAGGAGAGATCTTACTCTTTGACTTGGGAACTCGATTTAGGACATAGCAAACAGTTAACAAATGTCCCTCCACCAGTGAGGTGTAGCACCAGAATTCAACATAATTGCAATAACAAGTTTAGTAAGAGTTCTACTTTTTCTTTCTATTTTACCATTTATTTCAGGAGAGTGTGGTGCACTCGTTTCATGTACAATTTTATGTTTTTTTTTATAAAATTCATTAAATAAAATAGAAATATACAGTTTCCCCATCATTACAAGTCTCTTAATCTTCTTACTAAATCATTTTCAAACTTTTTAACAAATTCTTAAACATATCAATTTCATTCACAAAAATATTATTGTTTGTGATGGTGTACATATCTACCCCAATAAACTGACTAAAACCTACCATATTCTGAAGAAAATAATAAACAATATTTTTTTTGTAATATCGGGAGTATACATCCAATGTCTATCCACCAACCATCAGATTCACCAATCTTGTTAATTTTAGTGATCAAAACAATAAATTGCTCATCAATCAGGTTAACTTATGCATTAGGACAACACATGGTTCAAAATTGATCCTTTAATTCTTAATCACATGACCGGGTTTTCTATAATTAAAGTAAGATAAAACTCCATTGTCATTTCTTTGTGGTGGTGATTGTTGCCTATTAGTTGGGGTAATTGGGGAACTTGAAGGGTTCTCATTTTTAATTCGGTTCACAACATTCTAATTTTGATTCTTTAATCATTTTCCAAATGGTTTCAGAACTACACCGAATTTCTTTTTGTTATTTGAAACAACCAAGACTTTTTTCTTTGATCATGTCTCTAAGATTCTTCTTCAATTTGAAGGCGAATAATCAAACTCTTAATTGAAAATTCTTTATTTTTGCAGCAAAGCATAATTTTAAAAGCTTTCAAACTAGGGGCATTTTGTCAATAATAAAAGAAATTTGAATTGTTCATCTAAACAATACATTTAGTAATTATTTTAAGAGCAATCTTCTGAATTTTATGGCATTGTGTTTCCACAGATCTTTCATCTACCATATGACGCTTTAAGTAGCGGCTTACATCATACTTTTTTGTTCCAGCATCTTCAGTGTCATATTTCTTTTGCAGAGATTTCCATACTTGTTTAGCAGTCTCACAAAACTATTGTAATAATCATACAAATCATCTGTAAGTCCATTCAGAATGTAATAATCACTATTTCTATAAGGTGGTTTATTTTCTAAGCTGTAAATCATTTGCTTTAATCAGTGCAACATATTTAATTTCAACACTATTAAGTTCCTTCTAAATCCCTAGATTTCTTACTGATAGCTTGCTTAGTTGATCTAGAAAGAGACATATAATTTCCTTGGTCAGAACGTTAGCAACCTTTTTCAATATTAAGAAGAAATTCATCTTTTGTTGCCGACATTTGAAGTGACTTCTCTCAAACATGAATGGTTTGTCAAAGACAGTATCCACAGAAGTACCAATAATTTCTTTGGTAGCCATGGTGATTTGAAACATCTTAAAATTGTTGTTTCACAATTTTTAAAATTTGCCACGGAAGAAATTATCAGATCGATTCGCAAACTAGGTCTCTCTCTTTAAGACGTTTGACGACACTGCCTAAAATTATGCAAAGCAATCAAACTACCGCGTTGCCTCAAAGATAAAATAGTATAGTTCTATATTATACAATAACTACTTGCACGCTAGATAATCGGTCTAGAAATACACCGTATGATGGTACCAAGAACATTTGAATATGGTATAAATACCAGTCTTAGTATCTGGTATATTTAACAGTCATAACAATTTTTCAAACCAAGAGAAATTCCAATAATTCTCCAAAGAAAATTCAATAATGGTAATTTGACCACTCAAAATAATTTCTCAAACAAAGAGAAATTTGAATAATTCTCCTAAGAGAATCCAAAAAATTATACTTGATAATTTCTCAACTCAAACGAGGAGAAGTTAACATAATAACTCTCTAAAGAGAATTCAAGAAAGTACTCCGAAAATTCAACGAGTAGAAAGAAAGGGAAAAAAGTTGGCTCTTCAATAATTCGAAAGACACGGAATTACGAGAATGAGGAAGGAAAAAATCAACAAAAGGAGTTTATGGTGTGTTTTGGAATGAAACATGTGATTTTCTTATATAATGAAGTAAACTATCCAAGATTTCTAATCTAAAAAATGTGGGAGTAATGATTTTTTTTAATTAACAAACAATGTGGGACTTCACTTAAGGAACTTTTCCGATTCCACACCCTATATTGGAATATTGACATAACGTTCCAACAATTTTTTTGATAAATTATATGATATATATTCTTCCAATTCGAACAACTTATAAACTTTAAAGATATATTTATCAATTATTTACTAAAGAACACTTATAAGATATATGCCAGATCTTAAATCACCAAAACCTTCATCGATCGATAGAGTAGAAACCACTAAGAGAAACAAAAATAGCTACATACCAAAATCAACTTCAACAACATGACGAAACACTTGATCAACTATGGGTTAAATTAGAGGATGCAATTATGAAGACAATCGGAGAAAGTGCATGAGTTCACCTCTAATCTACATAAAAACTATTTTAGATGTTAAAGCATACAAAATGTCATCATTACGAACCATCAAAATAGACTAGACAATAATATGTCAAGTCATAGGAAAATCCTCCAATAGACATAGCTCTACCACCTAAACAAAGAAAAAAATAAAAAGAATCTTGTTATCACCAAGAAGCAAAACCCAACAACACAACCAATGGAAGATTTTATACCACATTGTCAAAAAATGGGAAATTGTTTCAATCGAACCCCCACACAATTGAAAGAGATCCCATCGAGATCAAAAATCAACTTAATTAGGTTCTCTCTACGGAATATATCTTGTAGTAATTATCAAGAAAATTTCACCACCTTAGAAGAAGCACACCTAATCCAGATGAAAGGAAGAGTACAATTCTCCAACATATAAGAAGATAAAAGAGATATTAAGGGAAAACTGAGGATCACACTACTACATAAAGTATTTTTTTATAACAATCTATTACTATAAAAACTTCACCAACCGAAGTAATATTTGTTCATTAGGTGCGTTTCATTTTTTTATTTCTATATAACATATATAACTGTGGTTCATTTTAACAATTGTTGTGATATGTGAATTAGTAACACACCGAATCCTCACACCTGCAATTTATAATTTTTTTATTATGAATACAAATTATAACTTTTCACCACGAATTTCAATGAAAGGTATGTTCGTGAAACATTCTATGAGTTGGTGTTAATGTTGTTCAAAATTTTGGTCTTGCTTTTCTTGTTCAAAATATACATGAAATATAGGGTTTATTGCTTTTTTTGTTGTTAAGATGAGATTGTAGTTTTTATATTATTGTTTTTGTTAAGATTAGTAAAGGGTTTAAGTTATTGATGTATGTTGTTGTTTTGTTAAGGTAATTTGTTGTTTAAGTTAAGGTAAGTTGTTATTTTTTTTAAAAAAAAAATATTGTTGTTTGTGTTCTTGTAGATGTTTTTTAAGAGGTTTGCTTGTGATATTGTTGATGTATGTTGCTGTTTTGTTAAGGTAATATGTTGTTTATGTTAAAATAAGTTGATGTTTTTAATATATGTTGTTGTTTGTGTTATTGTAGATGTTTTTTTATGTTTGTTTAATTTATTGTTGAGGTATATTGTTCTTTTATTAATGTAATTTGTTGTTTGAGTGTTTTATCAACCCTTCATTAACAATATAAACTTTCAAATCGAATTAGAAAATAACAAGATGAAATATTGTTATATTGGAAAACAACTTACACTTATCAATGTTCAACGATCTTTTTGTGGTTCATTTTTTGTATCTTGCTCTTTAACGGTTAAAACTTGGTTCAATGCTTCTAATTCTTCTACTATCACTTCTTTCACCACTAGTTTTGTCTGCAAAGTAATTAATACTTTGCAAAATGAAGTAGTAGTGAAAGAAGTGTTAGTAGAGGAAATAGAAGCAATGAAACAAATTATAACCGTTAAAGAGAAAAATATGGATACTAGGTTGTATAAAGCTCGTACAACATTGATCAGTTAAGTTGTTCTTCTAATATAACTTAATTTGAAAATTGTCATATTATTGATTTCTAAATTAGATTGAAAGGTTAGCTGTCTAGTGAGTAGTTGGTAAAATAAAAGCACTGCACATAAGTTATAATAAACTCAAATATAATTATTGCCATGAATGAAATCAATATTCATGGTGAAATATTGTGTGATACGTCTTTCACTACGGTTAGAAGGAACAATTGTGAAGAAATGTTGAGAAACCTGTCAAAATGACAGCGCTAGGTATCAAACTCATTACCTCAACCGTTTACTACGATTGTTTTTTGCAACTATAGAGATATGTTACATGCTACTGTGTTTTTAGCACGTTTATCAATTTCTGGTGGTAAAGAAGACACATACTACCACACTCTATGTTATCACGGTTGTTCATCATCTGTGATAATATCCTTTTACCAACTGTGGTGAAAGACCTCTTTTATAATAGTGTGGTAAGTAGAGGCAACAGAGAAAATACCATCTCTTGAATGATTGTAATTCTATTTATCTCTCTCTCTCTCTCTCTCTCTCTCTCTCTCTCTCTCTCTATATATATATATATATATATATATATATATATATATATATATATATGCCATATCTAGTGAGAGTGGATAAGTTATACGAGAATGTGAGAATGAATAAGAACCATTAGATTGAAAAAGGAATGGTTGAGATTAAATTGTGATCTTTAATAAATCATGTGTCATTAAGAGGAAAGAAAATTATTAATCAAATTTTAAAAAATATCTTTTAATCTCAACCATTAATTATAATTCCAATGGTTGTTATTACATTCTCACATTCGGGTCAGGATCCTCTCCATTTTTCTCTCTCTCTCCATTTTCTCCATTATTGTAATTTTTTATATAAATAACATGTATTCATGACATGTGACATTTATTTCACATTTATTTAATTGTATATACTCAAAACTATAGTAATGGAGTCTTCCATTTCTTTTAAGAAATGGAGAGGATCTCTACCCCTCACATTCTCATATAACTTACTCATTTTGATATGACATGCTCTCTCTCTCTCTCTCTCTCTCTCTCTCTTCACTGATAAATTGAATCTCTTAAACGACGACGAAGGTTGCGTGAGACACACTGGTACAATGCTACGACGGTGATTCATCAGTGAAGAAGGTGAAGCTTCAGAATCTTCGTAAGCAGTATGAGAATCTCAACATGAAGAACAATGAGAAAGTAACATATTACATATCCAGAATGATTGTGGTCACCAATGAGATGCTTGTGGAGAAACGCTCTTTGAACAAGTTATTGTTGAGAAGGTACTCAGATCCCTTACATCTCAGTTTTCTTACATTGTTGTAGCATTCTCCATCGTAAACCAAATCTTCTCCTTTACTCTTACTTACTCCATAGATCATATAAGCAAGTTTAGTTCTTTTAAGACTTTTTATAATAAAGCTTTGAAGAGTCATCTCATGCTCATTCAATGTTTTATCAAAAGCTTTATTTAAAAGAGCATTATGATCTTTTTCAAGAGATTCAATTTTTTCTTGAGACATTTTTATTTCATTTTTAATAGATCATAATCTCTCTTTAAAATTTTCACGTGTCTTGCTTTATCTCTGCAACAACGAATGAGGTCTTGAACAAAAGTAATAAGATTAGAACGAGATAAGTTAGAAACTATCACATCTCCTTCTTCTTCTTATTCTGAACTAGAGCAGGATTCAAGTTCTGCATTAGATGATGTGAGAGCCATTAATGTTAGATTTGCTTCCCCTTCATCTTTGTCAAAACTTTATTTATATTCAAGTTCATCACATGTTGCCATGAGACTCTTCTTGAATCTAATTCTGAAGCCTCCCTTCTTGAAGCTTCCTTTATTTGATATGTCCTTTTGCAGATCAGGACAATCACCTATGAAATGACCATGTTTTTATAGTTGAAGCAGATCTTGTGGTCATTATCTTTGTCTTTGGAAGTAGATTTTCTAAAGCCACTACTTCTACCAGAAAATCTCTTGTTCCTTTTGGCCATATGTTGAAACCTTTTGATGATAAATGACACCTCCTCGTCATCAAAGTTATCATTAGAAACTCCTTCATCATAAACTTCTTAAGATTTGCATACTCTTGAGGATCTGGAGGCTTTACCACTATAATTCTTAGTTGCAGATTTTAAAGCCAATGATCTAGATATCTTCATAGGCTCATCTTCATTCAATTCCATGTCATGGCACTGAAGGTTTCTTTTCAAACTCTCATGGCTTAGATTATCCAGGTCTTTAACATATTGAATAGTTATGACTTTGGGTATGAATCTCACAGGAAGACTCCTCAAAATCTTTTTTGACATGATCAACAAATGTATACCTCTTATTCAAAACCTGAAGGCTTGATATGAGAACTTGAAAACTAGAGAACATGGTTTCAATGTCTTCATCATCCTTCATTTTGAAGAGTTCATACTGATGAACCAGAAGGTTGGACTTAGCCTCTTTCACATGCTGACTACCTTCATAAGTAGAAGATAATGATTCAAAGATAGTCTTGACAGTGAACTTATCTATGTTTTTTATGCACTCAGAGTGAGGTATAGAATCAACAATAATAAATCTTATTATGTGGTGTTTTCTGTACACTTTTTTGAGCTGGTGTAAGAACTTTTCTATCAGTAACCATTCCCACACCATTCACCTCGATATCAATAAAATCCTCAAGGATGTCCCATAAGTCATCATCAAGCTAAATGATGTATGTGTACATTTTTCTCTTCCATCATTTAAAGTGAGTGGAGTCACCACTAAATGTAGGTGGTTTAGCTGAATAATGAATCTTTTCATGAGCACTATAATCATGTGGTATACTAGTTGAACCAGTAATGCTACTATCATCTAGAGTTGTCAAAATGGGCCGAAGCCTATGGGCCGGTCCATCGAGCCCAAAAAAATTTAGGGCATGGGCCTTATTTTTTGAGCCCATTTACTTCTGGGCCTTTTTTAGCCCGGCCCAAAAAAGCCCTAAAAATATGGGCCAACCCATATGGGTTATGGGTAGCCCGAAGTTTTTTAAATATAATTATAAATTCTAACCCATAAAAAAGCTAAACAAAAGAAAAAAATTTAATTGGGCCAAGATTCCCTGCCTAAGTTAATATAAGTCCAACTGGGTATCACTCAATCTCCTGCCTACTATCATAGTATCACTCAATCAAAACCTAATAACCTAATTTCACTATCGTGAGAGGAAGCGGCTGCCGATTGGTGATGACTTTCACGATCGGAAGAAGCGGCCGGTGATGTCTCTTTGTCTAGTGGTTCTGTTATAGCTTCGAATCAAAGCCTATCACCTCTCTCTCATTACCAATCTGTGAAGCCTATCACCTCTTTCTCACACGCGTTTTGTGAAGCCAACACCTTTCTCTCTCTTGTTCCAGGTTAGTGAAAGTGATTGTGAACTTCAATTTCGTGACTCTGTTGTAAATGATTATGAAACTGATTTTGTGAATATGGAAGAAATGTTAATGAACTGTGATCGTGACTCTGTTGCAACTGATTATAAAACTGATTAAGAGCTGTGATTATGTTAGTGAAATGATAGTGATACTTTAAAAATTCCGTTCATGAATATGTTGACAGTAATATGCTGTTGGTGGTTATGTTAGCGAAATGTTATTGAAAATTATGTTCATGAATGTTAGTAATAACTGATTATGTTACTGAAAATTATGTTCATGAAATGTTATTGAAAATTCTGTTCATGAAAATTCTGTTCATGAAAACTCTGTTATATGTTGTTAGTGATTTAATAATGTTAGTGAAAATAGTTTGTGTTGATTTGAATCAGTTTCTTGCTGTTGTTATTGTGTTAATTTTAATGTTGTTAGAAATGTTTATGTATTGGTCTGAAACTAATGTTTGTTGTTGTTATTGTGTTGATTTACATGTAGGGATTATAGTTTGTGTCTATTATAATCATGGAAATTAATAGTGATAGTGAGGTTAATACTAGGCAAGTTAAGGCAACTCCACCTGTACCATTATTGTCACTGTCTAATGTAATTAATCTTGATGACACTGAGATTAACCAAGAAGAGTCTTCCGAACCAACTACCAAAAAGTAAAAGGCCCTTACGCCTGAAGTGTGGGAACAGTTTTTAAAGGTTGGGGTTGTGGATGGTAAAGAGAAATGTAAATGTAAGGGTTATGGAAGATTCTTGAGTTGTGCTTCTACTAATGGAACTTCTCATTTGACTCGTCATGTTAATAGTTGTAGGCTTATTCCAAAATTTCATGATATGGGTAATATGATACTTGATGCCGAAGGAAGATTGAGAAAGAAAAAGTTTGATCCTAAGGTTAATCTTGATATCTTGGTTGAAATGATAATTACACACAATCTACCTTTTAACTTTGTTGAGTATAGTGTTTTTAGGAAATATGAAAAATGGTTGAATGATGATTGTACCTTTGTTACTAGAAATACTGTTTCACGCGATGGTATGAAATGTTATGAGGAAGAGAAACAAAAGCTTAAGTTACAGTTGACTCAAATTAGGGGGGAGTTTGTTTGACTTCTGATTGTTGAACTGCATGCACTAATGAGGGTTATATTTCTTTAACTGCTCATTATATTGATGGAAATTGGAAGTTGCAAAATAAGATTTTAGAATTTGCTCACATGACACCTCCACATACCGGTCGAGAATTAGCCTTGAAGGTGTTGGAAATGTTAAGTGATTGGGGTATAGAGAAGAAAGTTTTTAACATCACTTTAGAAAATGCCTCTGCAAATGATAGCATGCAAAGGTTCTTGAAAGAACACTTAGAATTATCAAATAGCTTGTTATTTAAGGGAAAGTTCTTTCATATTCGTTGTTGTGCGCATATTTTGAATCTCATTGTTCAAGATGGATTGAAGGTAGTTGGTGATACATAGCACAAAATTAGTCAAAGTGTAGCTTATGTAAAGGTAACCGAAAGTAGAGCACTACAATTTCATGAATGTGTTAGTAATGTTGGTGAGGTCGATACTACAATTGGATTAAGATCCGATTGTGTTACTAGATGGAACTCCACTTTTATAATTCTCAAGAGTGCGATCAATTATCGTCATGCCTTTTATAGCTTAAGTTTGCGAGATTCAAATTTCAAGTGTTGTCCTTCAAGTGAAGAGTGGGCAAGATCCGAAATATACGTGATCTTTTGAAGCCATTCTACAACATTACTAACTTGATCTTCGGATCTTCTTATCCTACTTCTAATTTGTACTTTGGGGAAACATGGAAGATTGGGTGTCTTTTTAATTCCTATTTGATAAGTAAAGATTCTTTGATTCAAGACATGGCTAAAAATATGAGGGAAAAGTTTGACAAGTATTGGAGTGAGTATAATATTATCTTGGCTTTTGGTGCTATTCTTGATCCAACAAAAAATTCAACTTTTTGAATTTTGCATATACAAAAATTGATGAGAACACTAGTGAAGTCAAGTGCAAAAAGATTAAGGGTGAGTTGTATGAGCTTTATGCGGAATATGTCAAACACGGAAATTCTCCTAATCCTAACTTTTCACAAGTGCTACCTACTTTTGGAGGAGTAAAGGATTCTTTGGCATCCTCGTTATATATTTGTGAAGTAAGTGTAAAATATTATTTTTATTTCTTTTGATTGGGTTAATTTTATAATTTAAATTTTTATCAATTTTATATGTTTAATTTGTAGGAACTTGAAGAGTATGAGAGTCAAGCAAGTAACAATACTGGAAAATTTGAACTTGATGCTCATTTAGATGAATCAAGGTTGCCTCCATTGGTTGGTTTTGATATCTTAGCTTATTGGAGAGAAAAGAGTCGTATATGTCCTAATCTTGCAAGAATGGCTTGTGATATATTGAGCATTCCAATAACTACAGTGGCTTCTGAATTTGCTTTTAGTATTGATCTCGAGTTTTAAACAATAAAGTAAATTCCACATATCCGGTTAGACATAAGCGGTGTAGATGAGTGATACATGATTATATTGATTACTAACAAGTTCACATGCTAGATTACTTGAATACATATGAAATACGTTGATGGAATTTAATCTTGACATGTTTATTTAACCCTTAAATTCTCACTATGTTATTATTTTCATATACTTTTCATGTAATCAGTACCTTTCATAACCAAAACCTTTACAAACCTTAACTTAAAATCATAGTAACTGTGGAAGGCAGTGATATCGCACTAACCCCTGTAGAGACGATATAAAATACTTTATTCACCTAGTTAACATTTTATCAAGTATACCCAAATGTTCTTTAAGTACTTTATTATTGTTAAAACCTAAGGAGTATGAGAAGATTTTATTCCAACAACGACTATAAACAAATAGGACTTGGAAGATAACAATATTTTCTTTTGCATAAAAATGGTATAATTGTATGTTTTCAAGTTACTCATGTACTTTATCCAGATAGCTTGATAACCCTATTTTATGCTTTAGCCGATAGCAATATGAGTGTCTTTTGTATGGTTATATGGGTGACATGTTTTTCTTGAATTGACTTTGTAGGATTTTATTCTATTGATGGCGGTTCTTGTTATTATGATCTAGTCTGATCCTTTTAATGGTGTGGTTGTTATTTAAGGTTATATTCTTTATTTATTCTATTTTTTTCTGTGCGGGGCTTGATGGGTATCTCTTATACCTACCATTTTTGTTCCTGTGTTTATTAGTATGCATCTAGTGTATCTCTTATAACCTTGGTTTAACTTCTCACTCTTGCATACACACGCGTACACAAACACACATTTTAAGAAAACATGATTTCAAAAAAATTACCACAAATAGATGAAATACTCAAATTTATTTTTTTTACAAAAAAATATTTCAATCAATGTTGCTTGTGAATAAATGTTTTTTAATTAAATTTTTAATAATAAAATATGATAAATTATAAAAAAAATTAAAATTTATACTATATAGTTACCTCCAATTGGTTGAATAGAATGTGTAATATATAGTATAAAAAATAAAAATTATTGCACAGCTATGCGAAACAATGTTTTTTGGTGTCAATTGAAGTCGAGAGCTACTTCGAGTCCAATGATTTTAAAATCATACAATAGGAAGATGCGACATCTCCATACAAAATCATGTAAATGAGTTAGTTTTCTTATATATTCAACATTTTATTCATTCATAGATGATGTAAAACTTACTCCTCACACTTGAACCCCAACAATATCTTTCACAAGTGTGAGTTTTCATATCCTATAACACAATCCAACACATTATCCATCTTTTGTTCTCCCTCAAAGTCGAATTAGGCTCAAATACTATTAATGGGTCATGTGAGATTATCCACATCAGATAATGAGCAACAACATAAGTGAGACTTCATACTCACACTTAAAGATCATTCATTCTTATATATACTCATCCCCAAATGAAAGATTTTTCATCCATATCTACTTGCAACATTGTTGCTGTACCTTAACAAAATACACTACATGAACACCTAAATCAGAGAAACTCTTGATACTAGGAGGCTCAGTTGAACCGTACTATAATATCACTTAATGGGAAGTTTGAACAAGTCGAGAATAACATTAAACATAATGATCTAGAACAATAAAAGAAGCAGACACTACGTCTCCACGTAAAATCTTAAGATATCTTAAGATATCATGTATATAAGATATCTCTCTTTTAAATCTAATAAACTATCTATTCATCCGTGATGCGAAACATATCAACTATACTTAAAGACAACAAACATAAGATAAGATAGTATGTAAGTTTTTTCAAAGTTTGTTATTGAAAAAGGACAAATGAATTTGATGAAATACACTATAATTAAATAAACAAGGACTGCGCGTGTATTAATTTTACTTAACTTTGAAAATAGCTTACAAAAAAAAATAATAAAATAGTGACTGGTATATACTCACTATAAATAAAATAAAGGCACATTGTCAATATTTTTTAGGTAATATGCTACATACTTTATTTCTTTTCTTTACATTTCATTCATGCATACGTCACTATCAAAGCCAAATCCACCTTTACATCGTTCCAGAAAACATACTCACTTATTCAAAGGCAGATCATAATTTTTCAATATTATAAAGTATTTCTTCTCTCACATAGTAAATGTTTCAGTAGTATGACGTGTTTGACAATATTAGGTAAATAAGTGGTTATCCATATAGATTTGCTTCTTCTTTTGTGTGTTTTTAAGTTTTCATCGTCTTGTGCGGTGTTTGTTGGTTTTTCCGTCTTAGTACGGTGTTTGTTGGTTTTCTGGTCTTAGTACGGTGTTTGTTGGTTCAGATTGACACATTTACTTCAAATCATTGTAGATTTGAGGAAGACTTGGGCGTCAATGTTGCAGATCCAGAAGTATGAATATTCTGGTGACTTTTATTTTGTCATATATGTAGGCACTTTCAGTTTGTAGGCACTTTCAGTTTGCCGTTGTATGCTATTAACCTAGGTGTTGCAAGATTGTTTGCAGATTCACCTTTTTTCGTTTTTAGCGATCTTGAATTTGTAATGATCGATGTATTTTTCAATTTGAATGAGTAAAAAAAAAATACTATTAATAAAAAATATTATTCTAACTCATTTAATGGACAGTAATTAATATTGTTAGATAGGACATTAACATTAAAGTTTGAACTTTGATATTAATAATTGTGTGAATTTTAAAAAATTATTTTTATTTCCCAAATAAAAGAAAAGTTTAAAGATGGTGCATTATCATTATAAACTAGTTTTACACAATTCTTTTAATAAAATTATAACATTCTGCTATATAATATAAGTATTTTTAAATTTGAAAGTGATTCGGTTGGATACACACGTCCGATTAGGTTGATTATGTAAAATTAATTTATATCATCAGTACATACTCTTTTTTTCTCATAAAAAAATTAATATATATATATATATATATATATATATATATATATATATATATATATATATATATATATATATATATATATATGGGGACGACTCAAGTGAGAACACTTGGTTATTATGAGAAATGAGAACAATGAATCACGACCATTAAATTTTGATTTTGTTGATTTTAATGGACTGGATTGATTTCTCTTTCTATGTTGATTTAAAATAATTACTAAGGATCATGGAAAGAGAAACCAATCCAGACCATTAAAATCAACAAAATCGAAATTTAATGGCCGTGATTCATTGTTCTCATTTCTCATAATAACCAAGTGTTCTCACTTGAGTCGTCCCCTATATATATATAGGGGATGTATCAAGTATGAGGGATTTTAAATAAGAGATAGGAGGATTCATTAATAACTATTGGATTTGATAAATGGTCTTGATGAACATTTATGGACTTAACTTTATCAAGATCATTTATCAAATCCAATTGTTATTAATGAATCCTCCTATCTCTTATTTTAAAATCCCTCGTACTTGATACATCCCCTATATATATATATATATATATATATATATATATATATATATATATATATATATATATATATATATATATATATATATATATATATATATATATATATATATAATTTATACATAATATTGTATAATATTTTTTGGTAGATGTTGAATACTAGGTGAATCGTAATAGGAATCAAATCATAGTATATGATACTATGCCAAGCAAGATGAATAGTTAACTTAAAAAAACTATATAAAGGGTGATGCTATGTTTCATAATAGCAACACAAAACCAATTTGAGAAAACATGGGGTCTCAAATGGCCTCTATTGCTCTCACTATTGCATTGACAATACTCTCTCTCACCTTGCCATCTCACGCAAACAATTACATCTATTCTTCTCCACCACCACCGCCTAAGCCTTACTATTACCATTCTCCACCACTACCAGTGCACTCACCTCCTCCACCTTATCATTACAGTTCACCACCACCACCACCACCAGAGAAGCCATACAAATATCCTTCTCCTCCTCCACCAGTTTACAAGTACAAGTCACCACCTCCACCGGTGTACAACTCACCTCCTCCACCATATAAGTATTCATCTCCACCACCTCCTCCTCACATATATCCATCATCACCACCACCAGTCTACAAGTACAACTCACCTCCTCCTCCTTACAAATATATATCTCCTCCTCCAACACCTGGAAAGCCATTCAAGTTTCCACCTCCACCTTCACCGATTTATAAATATAAGTCTCCTCCTCCACCTGTTTACTCACCACCACCAATTTATAAATACAAATCTCCTCCTCCACCTGTCTACTCACCACCGCCAATTTACAAATACAAATCTCCTCCTCCACCTGTCTACTCACCACCGCCAATTTATAAATACAAATCTCCTCCTCCACCTGTTTACTCACCACCACCAATTTACAAATACAAATCTCCTCCTCCACCTAACTACTCACCACCTCCGATTTACAAATACAAATCTCCTCCGCCACCTGTATACTCACCACCACCACCAGTTTACAAATATAAATCTCCTCCTCCACCGATTTACTCACCACCTCCACCACACTATGTCTACTCTTCACCTCCTCCACCAGTATATTCCCCTCCTCCACCACATTACATCTATGCATCACCTCCCCCACCTTACCACTACTAGATAGTGGCTTACAGTAGATTCCTTGGTATGCTTCTTCATCTGCACATTACCAAAACACATCTCATATAACTAAAATAATTTAAGAAAATTTGGATATATATATATATATATATATATATATATATATATATATATATATATATATATATATATATATATATATATATATATATATATATATCAACAAATCATTTAAACAAGAGAAACAAAATAAGTGATTTGAATACTTTAACATGCCAACACATGCATGTCATTTTCTTATATTATCAATATTGACATCACTTTCAGTTGATTTCTATAATCTAAAATGTTAAATTTTCTTGGAAGTATCTTTTTTCTTTAGGTTATTAGTTTATTATTTCTAAGTTTTTGGTCATTTTTCGAAAATGATATGAAAGAAGTATTTGACTATTATAATTTCGTTACGGTAATATAAAGAAATATATTTGATATATCTATATGTGTATATACTTTTGTAGGATTTTAGGTCTATATTGGAAATAAGCAGGAAGATGCATTGGAAATAAATAATACAAGGAAGAAAACAACGGAAGCAAAGTTTGTTTAAAGAAAAAGCCACTCCTTTTATCTCATGTGTTTTGTTATTCTCATTGTTAGTGTGTTTGGTTTTTGAACTTAGACAGTTCTAAGGCATGTGTGTAATGTATTTTGCAAGTTACTCTTTTGAAGGGGTCACCAAAATAAAAATAAATACTATGTTATACTATTCTATTCTATTCGGTCCTACAATATTATTATACATATGAATTAAATATAAAAATAATAATTTAAGGGTGATGCAAATAATATTAATGTGATGGTATGCAATTGGAAAAGTTAACTAAAACTACATTAAAAATTGACACTCTTTCTTTAACATAGAAATGTGACATTCAATAGATCTTTTGCATCAGTTCGTTAAGAAGTCGTTGTGAAGTATATTAAGGTGACATTTTCACAACTTTAACCAACTCTTTCAAATTAGATAGAAGACAAAAATTTAATTTGAAGTTAGTTAAATTAAACTCAATGTTTAATCTACCCCAATGCAAACATTCTATTTTGGAGTACCTTCTAGGGGCTCTAGATAAATCCCCACAACATTGGATCTTACCAGCGGTTCCTGATCGGTCTGTCAGGTGAACCAGTACATATCTATGGCTACATTTCTACAATAGGTTCAAGGGAAAGCGCAAGGTCCATAAAAATAAAGTATTGAGAAGTAGAAGTCGCATCCCCTTACAACGTCATCCTAGGGAGACCTGACCTCACTTTGTTATGGGAGGTTATGTTCTCACACCACCTAAGAATAAAATATTTATTACTTAATGGGTGTCTGGGGACGGTCAATGGACTCTAGACACTCATCCAAGAATGTTACATAAATAGCTTGGAAGTAGCGATGGACCCCCTCACCCTGGCTGAAATCCCTTACCCTAAAAAGGATGACTCCGATAATGTAAGATGGAACCCAAGATTATGGGTTGAAAGGCTTACCCTAACCGGAGATGTGAAAGAGGTTTAGATCTGACCCTTGCCTCACTAAGTCAATAAGTTGCGCAGCTTGCTGTCCAAATCTCAAAAGAAGGATTTGATCTCCCCGCTCAAGAGGAACATTGAATTGTTCTCCTGAGTATGAAGGACCATGATAAAATGCCTTATAGTAAAATAATAAATAATTCAGACAAGCGAAAATAAATTATTACTACGATAGTTTAAACGACCGTAGTAATATTGTGTTATTAAATCACTACAAGAAAAATGGTTTTTGACAACGACATATGTTGCTGAGAAAAATACAAAGTTGCTGCAAAATGTATTTTCACAACAAAAAAATTATCGATGCATGTCGTTGGTATAAGTGTTGTTGTGAAAAGTTTTGCAACAATATTTAATGTTGCTGTCATAGCTAATGTTTTTATAACAACAATTATTATTGCCTTATTGGACACAAGACAATAGCTAGTTGTTAAAAGAAATGTATTTTGGTCAACCACTAAAGTCCTTGTGATAAATTTTTTTTGTTAACAACAAAGGTCCTTGCGATATTTTTTTTTGTTAACAATATAAATTTCTTCCATGTCATTTATTCCTCGATATTAAAAGTAGTTGGTATAAAGAATTTACCTATTTTCCATTAACTTATGACATTTAATAAAGGTTTAGTACAAATTTAAATTGTAGTACTAATAATGTAATTTTTTAATCCAAAATTATTAACACAAATTTATATAATATTAAAATATAAAATAGCATAAATCATCTATTATAACATAAAAAATTAAACAATTATAAATAATCTTATTTTCTTTAAAAGAAAACTAAAAATTTGCATTACTAAGAAATAAAAATTTGACTCCAATAATCTGCTACTGTAATTCTTCTTTATAACTTTGATTCTAATCTTTCTTTATGTATTTTAGTCTTGATTTTCTTTGGGAAATAGAAGCACCTTTAACCTGCAATTAAAACACAATTATAATATAATTATATAATATAAAGAATTACCTTCCAAAAGATTATCTGACACTAACCTTAACGAAGTCTTCAACTCCTACCCGTCGTACATTGCATATAAGTAACGATATTATTCTATCACTATGGTATTTATTTTAATTAATTCAACGATATTTGCAGCAAAATTTTCAATTATAGTTGTAGTATAATTGTTTAAGATATAGATCTACAAGATTGGTCGCAAATATTATTTGTATAAAAAGAACATACATCACTAATAATAGATTAACATGTATTCAAAAAGAAAAAAATATTACCATTCTTTAGTGAACCAAAATTTAACACCAATTACATAGGAGGCTAGGGTTTCTTAAAACAAAAAAAATAAAAAATAAACACTCACCCAAATAAAAATGGGTATAACATAATGATGTTTGATTGTGGAATGAAGGAGAGATCTAAGCAGAGCAAGAGTAAAATTGAAGGATGATAATTTAAAATTTTATACCTGTGAAAAAGTAGGTTATGATGGAGTGGTCGTCTGTAAAGATCTCTACTTCGGGAAAAAAATCGGTCTAAAAGAGAATTCATACAACAAGGATGATAAATTTGATGCTCAACTCCATGAATAAGCATAAAGGCAGTTGATAATGAAGCTTTTTACCACATAGCTATGATGTTAACTGTTAGTGTCGGACAAAACACGACATAATGCATTCAAAATGGGAGCGGTAGTTACAATTTTAAGTTTGAGGGTATTCTTGTGTGGGATATTGGATCGAACTCTAGTATGATCGAAGGGTAGCTTCTTGGTTCGACAGGATTAAGCATGAAGTCGAAGGTTGTTCACATGCTTGTGTCGAAGATGTTAGGGTTGTTAGCATGTTAAATTAGGTTTTAGTGTTTAAACTCTAATTTGTTAAGTTAGCTTGTTTATTAAGTTGGCTTGTGTGATGGGCCTTGTGGAAAAAGCCCATTAGTTAGTATGTTAGGTTTTATTATAAATAGCATACTAGTCTCTCATCATTGTTAAGTTGCAAATCCTAATTTAGGGTGAGAGAGGTTATTTGTTATTCTTGTAAACTTGTAATCTTGTTTTAAGAGAAAGTAAAAAAATAGCAGTTATAACCAATTCTTATGTTCTTCTTATCTTCCCTAATTCCTATTATATTTTGTTCTTGACATCGTTTTTCACAACATCTTGAATTTATGATTTTTTTACGGAAAGAGAAAGAGTTTAATGGCGAAGGATAAAATAAATGTTAATTAAAAATTAATAAATGAGTTCTATAAAATACATTTCTGTCTTCAAAACAAATTTTAATTTAAAAAAAATACTACGTATATCTCGAAATAAAAATGAAAACTTTCCTTTTTTAGTTTATAAATTTTAGATCATAGAAGTATAATCACTAAATAATTCTTCGCCTAATGTAATATTATGTATGTGAAAAAAATTATTTAATTATTTTTAAAATATACAGTTTAACACATTCAAGAAAATGTGTTGAGGAAAATATTATAATTTTGTTCTTAACATTCCCAACAATAAGTTATGTTATTGGCATAAATATTTGTTTTCCCATCAACTTTACAATGTTGCCGTAAAAAATAGGGTATTATTTTCAACGAAAATCTTAGCAAAAAGTTGTACCGTTTACTATGACAAATTATGTTGCTACATGCATATAAAAAACAATACTATTTTTAGCGACAATAAATGTTGCTGAGATAAGTCATTTTTCCCAACTATTGTGAAGTTGCTGAGAAAAAAAATATTGTAACAATTTAAATTAGTTGTTGTTATAAATATAATTTTTACCAACAAATTGATTGTTGCTGCAAAATATCTTATTTCTTATAGTGAATATATATTATAGTAGTGTGATTGACACAACTTTGCAAATGATAGCAAAGTTAAAGTTGATGAGGTTTTAATTTTTGTATTAAATATTCACCTGAGTTTATAAATATAAAAATCATTTAATACACTACAAGAAAATTGCGTTTTAGCGTCGGCCTAAAGCCATCTCTAAATAGCCAAAAACCGACGCTATAACGTTCTAGCGACGGTTTAGCGTCGGATTCGGGGCGGACACGCTAAAGGTGGAA
Organism: Vicia villosa; assembly: GCF_029867415.1. Taxonomy (NCBI): domain Eukaryota; kingdom Viridiplantae; phylum Streptophyta; class Magnoliopsida; order Fabales; family Fabaceae; genus Vicia; species Vicia villosa. The sequence continues at coordinate 174,950,046 of NC_081181.1, forward strand.
GCAAAGCATAGCAGACAACAGACGCTATTGTTAGCGGTGACTATCGCAACGCTAAAGGGACGCCAAGCTTACGAAACCGACGCTAAAAACAATATTTTTTCCCTATAGCGTCAGTCATTGGGACGCTAATATCACCTACTGCGGTTAAAAAGGCAACTTCAATATAATTTCATATGTGGTAGCGTCAATTTTTAGCTTCAATCATTATTACCTTCCCCGTAGTGTCGACTTTAAGCTTCACTTAAATATCATCTTTTATGTGTTAGCGTCAGTTATATGAGACACTATTGTGATGCCTGCGTTATATTAGCTTCGGCTTTAATTAATGCTAAATACCTAAAGCTGTGTAATATAGTGTCACCTTTAGCCGCCACTAGTATTTAATTTTCCTAGTTTTTTTATTGAAAATTTGAAATGTAAACCTGTTTAAAACAAATTAATTCTAACTGAAATTTCCTGAAACCTATTTTGTAATTTCAAACTATTCATTGCTATATTGTCACATAAAAAATCCAACACAAGATAAAAAACCTGCTTTAATCCATGATATTGCTACAATAATTAAAACTAGTAACAAACCCGTGCGTTCGCACGGGTTCTGGTACGAGGCACGCATTTGTTTTAGATGTATATTTTTTAGTAGAAAAATGTCAGCTTATCCATGAAAAAATAATAATTGAATGTATAATTATTTAAAAGATATTTTGATCAGTAACTTCATGATTCTGTTAATAATCAATATTTTAATCAATAACTTCATGTTCCCGTGTACAAATATTATTTTTGTTTGGGTATCATTATCAAAAATATATGGATCAATAGTAAATTTTTGTATAGAAAAATATTTAGATTAATAATAAATTTTTTCCCATATAGAATTTTTTGTTCAAAAATATTTAGATCAATACTAAATTTTTCCCGTACACAAATATTAGTTTTGTTTAGGTATGGTTACAGAAATATCTGGATCAATAGGAAATTTTTGTATATAAAAATATTTAGATCAATAATAGATTTTTCCCTTATACTATTTTTTGATAAAAAAATATTTAGATCATAAATACCATTTCTTGTATAAAAAAATATTAGTGAAATGATTACACCAATAATATATAACTGATTTTTCCATAGATTAATTATAATAAATTGTATCTTAAATTTTTAAAAAAAAATCAAAATAAAAAGTATTAGTAACATAAATAATTTAAAAAAAACACATTTTACCGTATTTGAATTCATACATTATTTTAAATATATTTCTTTTTATTTTCTTTAGTTGTACGAAAAAATGTAATAACACATGGGTTCGCACGAATTTTGATTTGGATACACGTGTGTTTGTACGTGTATTGATGTGTTACACGTATTTGTTTGTAAAATATAATAAAAATAAAAAAAGAGAAAAACAATACTTTAACGAAAAAAGTTTATTATTTAAAAAAAATCTATTTTTATATATATTTGGACTTTCCCGTACATAAAAATGGTTTTTCTTTTTGTTTTTGTTTTGGTTTTTTTGACTAAATTATTGATATAAATAATTAAAATCAAAATCAAAATTTAAAATCAATAATTCTAATTTATTGAAATAACATATTGGAATTGATTATAAATATATGACAAATATTTCTAAAATATTTATTTTATTTTATACAGAATTATTAATGACATATATTATTTGTTTAAGGTAAAAATGGCATATATTCTTAAAGCACGTTTAAATATCTATGACCTGTGTATTTTTATATTTACATCTATTATATATAAACATCAATGATAGTTATTATAATTATTATTGAATATTATATAAATGATATAAAATAATATAAACATCTCATCATTTATTTTAAAATTTAATATTATTAATTATATTTGGATCAAATAATAACTCACTTTTATTCGTTATTTATAATTTGATTAAATTTTAAAATAATACTAACATCTCATTTTTAATTATTAATTATTTTATGTACTATCAAATAATCTATACCCGTTTGAATAGAAAATGCTATTCATTTTCAAGTGGCAAGATGTAGAGGAGCCACACTTTGGTCTACACTCTCTTGAAAGAATAAATTCATATAGATAGTCTATGTTAATTTATATCTAACCTAACACAAAGTACTTCTTCATTTGTAGTATATACTGCCAGCTGGGTCGTTATCCTAATGCAAAAAATTGCTTTTTAAGATGTTTTACATAATCAATATCTTAGTTAATACATAGAGAGGATATTTTAATTATTTAATAAATCAAAATTATAATTAATAACTATTTGAGAAACTTGATTACTTAATAATTTATAAAATCGCTTAATCTTTTAGTATTATTGAGTAGATTGAAGAAAAAAATCAAATAAAATGAAATATATGCACGCAATAAATAAATAATAATCTTTAATTTATAAAATTAATATTTAAGTCGTCTCTAAAAAATTATCAATAGTTTATATAACATTTAATAAAAATTAGCTTCAAAATAAAAGAGTTAAAAATACATTTGTAAATGTTTACAATCTTTATTATATGAGAATATACTGTGATAAGTTTTACTCTTAGTCAAAGTTTTGTTTCTCCTCCTCAAGGGTCTACACCGTTTATATAGTTCCAATAAGTATGTGACATGCACCATCATCATTGCTAGCACATTACTACATTGTTGTAGCCTTAGTCTCTTTATAAGATTTTCAATCAGAAAACTCTTTCCAACCTTATCTCCATCCCTAGCCACCTCACCTTACTTCCGCTCCTCATTGGCCATTTCCAGACTGCCTCTGAGTATCTATCTGTTCAAGATCATAAATTAGTACTATAATAGTGAAGATAAGATGTATGATGTAATTTTTGCAAGTTTACACGGTTCTAATGGCAAGTATTGGCCTAATAGTATGTGCAGAGCTACATGTAAAAGAAAATTAAATAGGGATTGAGAGAAGATAGAGGAAAATAAATTTTTTGACTGCACATCCTTCATTATTTTTCCAGTTAGAGTGAACACTTGAACATATGAAAAAAAATTTACTTTATTACGAATAAAATACAACCAATTCAACTTGATCCTACACAGAGCTACATCCCTGGCCAGTATGATCATATTAAATTTATGTACTGAGTTTTTATAAAAAGATATTTTCAAACTTCAACTAATCATGTACCTATTTTACATTAACAATGTTTTAATTAACATAATAATTTCATCAATATTTTAAAAGAGATGATAGGAGAAAGAAGTGCGTAAAGAAAAGGAAAACAATGTTTATATGAAAGGAAGAGTAGGTGTAGCAGTCAGGGACGAAGCCAGGAATAGTGAATAGTAGGGGCATTATGTAAACAAATTTATAGCTTTAAATAATATAACTTAATTTTCAAAATTTCAATATACATCACAATTATTTTATTAAAATTTTCATATTTAAATATAATTAAAAATAATAAAAAAATTCATATTTAAAAATAGAGAAAATAAAATATGCACCGAATAGTGTAAATTAATTTTATATTATCAATCAATAACAGTCATATAATCCGTCAAATCAAATAAAAAAATTTAAATTACTGACATAATAGAGTGATGAATTTTTATTTGACGATAATATAAAATTATTTTACACGGAACACATATATTAAATTCTTAAATAATAATTAAACTCTTAAAAGTAATTGACAATTTGTTATGTTCATATGCATATGTGTCATTATAACATGTGTGTCAATTTAATTCAATTAAGTTTTTTCAAAATTTAAATTTACATGTAATTTAAAATTAATTGGATTGTTATGACGGTAAATGTTGTAAATTTAATTGGACATTTAAAATGATTTTGAGATAATAAGTTAAGTATGTAATAATTGTGTGCTATATTGTTTCTTACTTGTAACCAAAAAAATTGTGTACTATACCAATTTTAAAATTGTATGACAACGGCCTCCGCCCATAGTATATAAAATCCTTTATATATAGTATTATTAGTTAGTGGGGCATGGGCCCACACTTCTGGGTTAATAAGAGATAATATTACATGAAAGAAAAAAAAAAGTTTTTGGTAGTATAGAAGGAAAATACATTGTTTCAACAAATGGCTTGGGAGATGATTAAGTTATCTACGTGGCAAATTTGTGAGCAAGCAGGGTATTTTGGTCTTTTCCAGAACATATAATTTTGGCAAAATACTCTTTTTAGTCCCGTAAGTTAACCTCGGGGTTCATTTTGGTCCCTTAACTTCAAAAAGTTTCAAATTGGTCCCTTAACTCTTAAAAAGGTGTCATTTAAGTCCTTTTTGTCATATTAGCGACGGAAACATTCAAAAATCGCTCGCTAAAAAGGACTAAAATGACACCTTTTGAAGAGTTAATGGACCAATATGAAACTTTTTGACTTAAGGGACCAAAATGAACCCCGAGGTTAACATACGGGACCAAAAAGAGTATTTTGCCTATAATTTTCTTATATGATAGATGTCAAAGTTACATCAAAATATCAAACTTAATTGTGTCCATTCACAATGTTGCTACATAAAGATGTTAAAGTTACATCAAAATACCAACGCAAAATATCAAACTTTTGAAAATTCACAATAATTTAAACAAGTTCTAAAACAAAAAAGAAAGAAAATGCATATGAATCAAACTTCCCATCACTCATTTCCTCTAGATCCATCAACTGATCATCAGATTCATCACCATAATGGCCACTATGATGAACACTAAAAGGAGAAATGGAAGTACTCGTCGGACCTGACTGCCACGCAAACAACTATTTTTGAAAATTTTCAAATTGTCTTTTAAATCTGCTATCTCAGCTTTAGCTTCGCTTGCACGCGCATTAGCTAATGAAGCCTTTTCACGTGCTCTAAAAGCCTCAACCCTAGCCGCCTCAATAGCTTGGTTCTCGTCTTCTCTATTCGGGTTTGCAACTGTCAATTGTGTTCAGTAAGAAACTCCATACTGTATGTTGACCGCCATTCAGGCAGTTCCATAACACTGGCCTCGTGACTTACCGCCGACAGCTTCTTTCCATGATTGTAACTTTTATGACCCATCCACATTATTATCGTTTTGGGTCGCTTGTGTCAGACACTCCACATAATCTTCCTGTACAACAAAAGATAAAAGCATAAGTATAACAAAATGTCATAACAAACACTGTCCATATTTATTATTCTTGCTTTCAAACTTTTGAAATGTCACTTGTGGTAGAATAACAAACAAACAGATTCGATTCAGAAAAAAATAACAACAACAACAACAACACGAAAATTCAATTGAACAAATCATGCAGAAACAAATCCACTAATGACACCAAAAGAAACTTTCCATATGCTGGTGAACATATCTTATGGTGAAACTTTCCAACCAAGTCAAGATATAGATATTCATCATTGCAAATATCAAAAGTCGAATGAAAATGAATCAAAACTGACTTTGCAGCAATTGTTGCGACTAGGCGAACTATTCAATAATATTCATGTGAAACCTAACAAACAAAACGTAATTTTAGGCTATGTTTGGGAGTTTGGAGGGGAAGGGAGGGGAGGGCTTTGAAAAATAAGAAGAATTGGGTGAAAAGGATAAAAAGATTTTGGGTAGGTGGGTTTTGGAGGGTTTAAGTTTATTCATAACACCAAAAACCCCATAAAATGGGGGAACTCAAAAATTGTATTGAAGAAGGGTTTTGGAGGGTTTTGAAGGGCTTACATAAATGTTCCAAATATCTTTTAGGTTGTTTGTTGAAAGAGTATTGTGGTGTACTTTTCGTTATTATCGTATCCACAGGGATTATTGCGATATCACCGCCGTTCTATAGCCTATTTTGTCTTGAGTTAATGTTACTTTAGTTTTAGGTTTGCAAAAGATCATTCAATTCTTTTAGTAGCAAAGAGTAAATTACTGAAAGTTCTAAGTTAAAGAAAATGTATCAAGATTCGATTTCATCGACCTAAATTTGCATGTCTCCTTATAAATATACGTATATGAACATGGTAACGATCAACATAATTACGTATCGACGCCTATATCGTCCGTGTCCGCAACGATATAGTTAGATTTACCGTATTGTTTAACCGACGATTTCTCCACCGTTTAAACAATACAAATAACGTTTTAAAACCGATACTAAGTAAACATCAAACGCTAAATCCATGTCTGCAATTTATAGTTTGATAGATGATAAAGTTAGATCTAGATACAAATATTGATGTCTCAAACACTTATACCAAAGAAAAAGCTTTAATAAACAAACTAAACCATCTATATTGATCATCACTTGTTCATACACATATATTCACAAGAAAAACCTACAAAAGGCTAGGAAGATTACATCTTATCTTGATACAAAAGAGATTTAGCTATCCATGAGAATGGTAGCTTGCTCAAGAAGTAAAGGATGAAGATCAACAAGCATCAAAGGCGATTAATCGACGATCAAAGCTTCCAATCTTCAATTCTTTGTTTGCTACAGTGCACAAGTGTTCTTTTGCTCTCAAGATCAACCAACCAACACAAAATATCTGAAAACCCCTTTATATAGCATTTCTGAATTCTGTCCAGGGCGCGTCGCGCCCTCCAGCGCGCTACGCGCCATTACACTTAAAATTATAAACCGCCCATGCGCGCGACGCGCGCAACTCTCTGTCTGGAAGCTCCAAAATATCTTGCCCAGGGCGCGACGCGCCCACATCCCAGCGCGACGCGCGCATACTTCTGCCAGTGAATCTCTTGTCAAGATCAAGACAAGCTCCAAACATCCCAAAATTGGCCAAAACCTACACAATCATAACTAAAACACATATTAACATAAAATGAAAGCTTAATATTATAAACTATAAATAATTATCTAAAACTTCAGGGAATTGTACGAATATCCGATAAAAACGATCGAAAGGTGCCATTAATTAAACTAAATATAAACACAATTTGGCACCTAACAACTCTCCCCAACTTAAACTCTTGTTTGTCCTCAAACAAAACAATGATAAATTACCGGGAACACAAAATATCACAAATGAAACAACAAGGTAGAAACAAGAACAATTGAATGGTTCAAATTCCAAAAGTACACAAAGATCAATCCTTACCAGTTTTCATCAAAATACCATGATAGCAATGCTAATCCTATATACAAATTCTATGTCAGAAATTCCACAAAGCAAAAGAAGTTCAAGAATGAATCACACCTACGTATCTCTCTACTGAGAGAACAAAAATGGAGGATCCTAACACTCACCAGACAATGACGCAAACATACCGAATTAATTATAAACTCATCTAAGCATAAGATATATAAAAAGTGTATAAGCATGAATCACTAAGGACTTTCGGGTTGTAGCTTGGCTTGGTTAACAAGGAAGTGTCTCATATCTCACGGCCATTGAATCGAAAATGTCAAAACCTAAGAGAGCATTCAAATTCAATTATCACAACCTAAACAACCAAGTTTACCACATTATTCATTACTTGCTCAAGGGTCATAGAATTCTTTTCTTTCTTTCTTTTTTTTTTGGTTTTTTTTTTTTTTTTTTTTTTTATATTATTATTATTTTTTTTCTTTATTATATACATAAATATATATACCCCTTGAGCACTATCTTTTGATATATCCTCACCAATGTACACCTTTATTTCATTCTCCCCAACTTGTATATTACCAAGACATCACTAAGAATGCTCCCTATTCTAAGGCAAAAAGGGATCAATCCTTACCATATCAAATGGCAACAGTTCAAGGTAGAAAGAAAAGAAAGTCATCAAGATTCTATCAAAAATCGGTATAGAGATCTATATACAACATAAGCTTAACCGATAAGAATCTTGGAAAACGGCTCAAAGTGGTTAGCAAATACTCACACACTCACCGGGTAGGTTATATTTGGATTGGAAGTTTTTCTCATAGTGCAGAACAAAACGCCTTGATCACTTTCATGCTTAACACAATTTAATAACAATGCAAGATTAATCATAATAAAAACGAGTTAAAACGCACATTGCTGGTATCCAGCACAATTTATATATATACACAGTGGAAAGTCTCCTCACAACTACAGCTAGGCAAAAGTGATTCACAATTGAACTAATTTTATCCACAGAAATTAATGACAACTAATTTGTACAATTAAAAGCATCAGAATCGAAGGTACTTGATAAAAAAAAATGATAAAGGATGTACCTTGCGCGTACAGTTTTCAACTTATATCATCACCACTCAAATTGTGTTGCATCATCCAAATTCATCGTGGCAACAAAAATTCGTGTTCCAGCTAATTAATCATCAGGACAACTTATCAAACCATTATTTCTAAAATATAAACACTAAACTAAAATAAACTACTTAAAAATAAATAAATGCAAAAATAAAATAAACTGAACTTATATAAAATAAAAACCACACCAAACAGGTGTTAACTATCCAAAGGCGTAAACTTAGCCTTTCAAAGTACCTCATCCAAAAGGATGGAACAAAACTATAAACATTAAAAACAAAGTAACTAAAAATTGTTCTAACATAAAACTAAAAACAATAAAACATAAAACAGTAAAACAAAACTACTCCTCATCGGAAGTCTCCGGATCATCCTGCTCCATCCCCTCCTCAGGATCTGGCCTGCCCTCAGGCCATGAAGCATAGGCAGATAAATCATCCCTGGAACCAACAGGCTGCTGCAGAGAAAGCTGCCGGATAGAATCCTGCAAAAACAAAAACGCTCTCTGATGCGCCATATGCATCTGATAGTTCCAATCACTTGCATCACCATACTGTGGACCAGCAGGCGGTGCAGCAGCAACCGGAACAGCTTGAGAAGCATCGGGAAGGTCAGATGCACCAGCAGCAACACCAAAAGGACGACCTCCAGGCAAACAGTACCTGTTAGCAAAAATATCATCTATAACACCATCCATGGGGATCATCCCACCAGTTGGGAACCGGACACCAGCCTTCCTGCACAAACCCATTATTAAACCAGGAAAAATCAACCTACATTTCACCCCATCTCCATGAAGAGTCCCATTCAGGGCGACTCTTTTCAGCTCATTCGCCACAATCCTGGACACATCAATGTTATCACCATTCAGAATACCCTGAACCAAACCTGCCGTATCAATGGTGAGGGAAGAAGTGTGACTCCGTGGCCTAATGTTGTAAAGGACCACCGAAGTCACCAACTGAGCCTCCTCCGTCAACTGACTACGAGTAAAAGTCTTTGGCAGCCCAGCTTTAGTCAGAGTATAGGTGAAACCAGTCCTGCAAATCCTGTCCCTAATGCTGTCTGCATCCCAATTTCCTCTATTCAACCTGGGATGGTACTCACACTCTTCTACCAAAGCAAGAGGGTTATCCAGAAAATCAAAAATAGCCTCTTTGCTAAAATCAATGGCCTTACCTCTCACCCATGTTTTAAACGGGTAAGCTTCAGTACCTGACCAACTGCTCGGAGGCAAGGCATTTGCATAAAACTCTCTGACAATCTCCACCTGATAGAATTGTGGTGGAGTGAACAACTTGTCCCAGCATGTTTCAGACAAAGCAGTCCACGCCCTTTGGAAGAGGCCGTGGTCAATAGGAACCACAGTTCGTTCACTCCACACAACGCGGCTTTCAAGCTCATGGTACCTCGCCTCTTGCTCCGGACCTAGAAACTTCGTCCGATCAAACCTGCCAGCTTGTGAGGAAGATCCCTCACCAGAACCAGTCTTCTTTCTCTTTAAAAAGGGTGCCATTCCTGCACAATTGCAATTCAAACAAAACACACAACAATTGAAATAAAGCTAGCACATGCTCAAAATTAACAGCACAATTCAAGCCACAGTCATCATCAATCATCAAACAGACCTATACAACAGCACAGACAACATAAAAAAAAAATTTCAAAATTGAACCCAGGGCGCGGCGCGCGCTGAACAGGGCGCGACGCGCGCTGAACAGGGCGCGACGCGCGCTCTGCGAAACCCAGAAAAAAGCTTCATTTTTCTGCAAAACAGAAGAGAAGAACTTGCTTCTCCTCCCTTCTAAGGGTTCCAGCAGGCAAAAGATGCAGCAAAAGATGTCTTCTACCCTAGTTTTTTTTCAAAATTCCTAAATCTAAAAACCTAAACTTCTAAAACTTAAACTAATGGAAATAGAAGGGAAGAGAGAACATACCTTTGATGATGATGACAATAGAGAGACGAGAATAGTGAGGAAAATGCAAGAGATTAAGAACTAGAGTGTGTGAGTTGTTTTTCTTTTCTTTGAACAAAGAGGAGAAAGGGAAGAATGGAGGCAAAACCTCCAACAACCCTAAGAACCTCTTCAGCCACGAAACCGGGTCGGGCCCAGCATGGGTAGGCCCAAACCAAAATTTTTTTTTTTTTTTCAAAAGTATGTACAGCGCGCGACGCGCGGAGAACCGGCGCGACGCGCCCTCATCTCTGCCAGGAAGGGGTCTTAGAACTCACAAAGCGCGCGACGCGCGCAAATGGGTGCGACGCGCGCTACACCAGAAACAGCAGAAAAACTGCATTGTTTCAGCACGCCCAAAAATACCGGTAGATCGCTTCTGGCTCGACGACAACTCAAAAATCCCACCTGCATAAATAACACAAATACAAGTGAATATATACAACTTGGGGTGCCTCCCAAGAGCGCTTTGTTTAACGTCGGTCAGCTCGACGGTCAAAGGCAATCAAGGATCGCCAAACGATAAAACGCAAGTTTCACGATTAAAATCGCTTCCCCGATACACCTTCAACCTCTGACCATTTACTACCCACTCTTGGTTTGATTTTTGGTCCTCTATCACAATAGCCCCTTGGCTTCTCACTTCTTTGACCAGAAACGGTCCGGACCATTTAGACTTCAACTTTCCCGGGAAAAGTCTTAACCGGGAATTGAAGAGTAAAACTAATTGCCCTACCTTAAAGTCCTTCATTCTAACCTTACTATCATGATAGAATTTGGTCTTTTCCTTGTAAATTGAATTGGACTTATATGCATGCAATCTCATCTCTTCCAACTCATTAAGTTGGATTTTTCTTCTCTCTCCACACAACTTGTGGTCAAAATTCAAAAGCTTCAAGGCCCAATATGCCTTATGCTCTAGTTCTACGGGAAGGTGGCAACTTTTACCATACACCATTTGGAATGGTGTAAGACCGATCGGTGCTTTGAAAGCGGTCTGATACGCCCACAAGGTTTCATCTAACTTCATTGACCAATCCTTCCTAGAGTTAGACACAGTTTTCTCAAGAATTCTCTTAATCTCTCTATTGGTCCTCTCAACTTGCCCATTAGTTTGTGGATGATATGGAGTAGCTACCTTGTGTTTTACTCCATATTGCTCCAACACTTTCTCAAGCGGGGCATTACAAAAATGAGATCCACCATCACTAATTAATACTCTTGGCGAGCCAAACCGCGAAAATATATTTTTCTTCAAAAACTTTATCACGGTCTTACCATCCGCTTTGGGTGAAGCAATCGCTTCCACCCACTTAGACACGTAATCCACAGCTACCAAGATGTATTCATTTGACATTGAGGAAGGGAATGGTCCAACAAAGTCAATACCCCAACAATCAAATACCTCAACTTCTACAATGCTTTGGAGGGGCATTTCCTCTCTTTTCCCTATTCCACCAGTTCTTTGACAACTGTCGCATGAGGCAACATGGTGGTAAGCATCTTTAAACAAAGTAGGCCACCAAAATCCCGATTGAAGGACTTTTGTGGCCGTACGCAAACCATTAAAATGACCACCATAAGGCGAATTGTGGCAATGCCACAAAATGCTTTTTGTCTCCTCATCTGCGACACATCTTCTCAAAAGATTGTCACTACTCAACTTAAACAAGTGAGGATCGTCCCAAACATAAAAATTAGCATCGTTTAAAAACTTTTTTCTTTGATTCCAAGTTAGATCCTCCGGTATCCAGCCAGATGCTTTGTGATTAGCCATATCTGCGAACCAGGGTCTAACTTCTTGTACCATGTACAGTTTTTCATCGGGGAATTCTTCCCTCACCTCTTTTTCATTGTTTGTCACCTCGGTATTCACTAACCGAGACAAATGATCCGCAATCAAATTTTCTGTACCTTTCTTATCTTTCACTTCAAGATCAAATTCTTGAAGCAAAAGAATCCACCGAATAAGCCTCTGTTTTGAATCAGGCTTGGTGAGAAGATATTTGATTGCGGCATGATCAGTATAACACACAACTTTAGAACCAATGAGGTAAGGACGAAACTTTTCCAATGCAAATACAATTGCGAGCAATTCTTTTTCTGTGGTGGCATAGTTAACCTGTGCCTCATTTAAAACTTTGCTCGCATAATGTATAGCATGAAATTGTTTGTTCTTCCTTTGGCCTAAGACCGCACCAACCGCATAGTCACTAGCATCGCACATGAGTTCAAACTCAAGCGACCAATTAGGAGCGACAATTATGGGTGTGGTGGTCAAATTTTCTTTAAGTTCTAGGAAAGCTTTTAGACATGAGTCATCAAAATTAAATTCCATACCTTTGTTGAGCAAATTACTCAAAGGCTTTGCAACCTTGGAGAAATCCTTGATGAATCTTCTATAGAACCCAGCATGTCCCAAAAAGCTCCTTATGCCTTTAACATTCACCGGAGGGGGAAGCTTTTCAATAACCTCGATTTTTGCCGGATCAACCTCAAGCCCCTTTGAAGAAACCTTGTGGCCAAGAACAATCCCATCCGTCACCATGAAAGTGCATTTCTCCCAGTTGAGAACCAAATTTGTTTCAATGCATCTCTCCATTACCACATCAAGGTTCTTTAAGCACAAGTCAAATGACGACCCGTACACAGAAAAATCATCCATGAACACCTCAATGCTTTTTTCGATCAAATCTGAGAAGATAGCTTGCATGCACCTTTGAAATGTTGCAGGAGCATTACATAGTCCAAATGGCATTCTTCGGTATGCAAAAACGCCAAAAGGACATGTAAAAGCAGTTTTCTCGTGGTCCGCCGGATTCACTGATATTTGATTGTATCCCGAATAACCATCCAAGAAACAATAGAAATTTCTTCCGGCTAACCTCTCTAACATTTGATCCATAAAAGGTAATGAAAAGTGATCTTTTCTTGTTGCTTGGTTCAACCTCCTATAATCAATACACATACGCCACCCGGTCACCGCTCTCGAAGGAATCAACTCGTTCTTCTCATTTCTCACAAATGTCAATCCACCCTTCTTAGGAACCACATGCACCGGGCTCACCCATTCGCTATCGGAGATGGGATAAATCATACCCGCCTCTAATAACTTCACAACCTCTTTTCTAACAACTTCTTTCATGGTTGGATTCAATCGCCTTTGAGGTTGTGCCACGGGCCGAAAATCATCTTCTAACATAATCTTATGCATACAATAGGCCGGACTAATACCCTTCAAGTCGGATAAAACCCATCCTATTGCTTCTTGATTCTTCGTCAACACTTCCTTCAATCGATGCTCTTCCTTGTTAGACAAACCACTATTAATGATAACCGGCTTAGTAGAATTGTCACCGAGAAACACGTATTTCAAGTGAGATGGTAACACATTTAACTCCACCTTTTGCTCTTCAACTTTAGGTTCATCCTTCAACTCTTCAATTTGAGTTTCAAATGGATTCATCTCCTCACAAGCCTCTAAATTTCTCAAGCAATCTTCAATTTCCTTCTCTTGATCTTTGGTGAGAACTTCGAGAGCTTCCATTAAAGTCTTCTCAAGAGGATTCGACAAGTGCATTTGATTCTCCACTTTCATAATAGCCCTTTCGGTAGCATCGATTCTAAAACAATCATCCTCATCATTAGGATGCTTGATGGCTTCAAAGAGATCAAGACATAATTCTTCATCTTGGTACCTTAATTTCATTAAGCCATCATCAATATCGATCATCATTCGGGCCGTCTTCATAAAAGGCCTTCCTAAGATCAATGGAATCTCAGGATCTTCTTCCATGTCTATGACAATAAAATCAACAGGATACCAAAATTTGTCAACCTTGACAAGCAAGTCTTCCGCAACTCCATGAGGATGAGCTGTGGATTTATCTGCTAATGATAACGTCATTCTTGTCGGCTTCAAATCGTTGATTCCTAATCTTCTCACCATAGACAATGGGATCAAATTAATGCTAGAACCGGTATCTACCAAACCTTTGCCTATGTGAACATTTCCAATAGACACCGGTAAGGTTACCCGCCCAGGATCATTCGATTTTATCGGAGTAGTGCGTTGAATTAACGCATTACAACAAGAGCTCACCGTTACTACCTCCGGATCCAAGAATCTTCTCTTCTTAGTGATGATGTCTTTGATGAATTTTGCATACATCGGCATTTGCTCTAATGCCTCGGAGAAAGGAACATTAATTTGCAACTTGCTAAAAATATCCAAGAACCGAGCATAGTGCTTTGCATCTTCTTTCTTTGACGGACCGGGAGGGTAAGGTAATTTCTTCACTTGTATAGAATCATCCACCTTCTTCTTTCCCTTCTCACTCACACTCAATTTTTTTCTCTCTTTTTCTACAACCTTCTCAAGAGTTTCTTTTTCCACTAATTCTTTCTCTTTCTCATTTTCAACTAAATCACCCTCAACATTTTTTTCTACTTCAATCACCCTATCTTTTTCACTCTCAACAATTTCCTCCTCAACTATTTCTCCTACACCCATATCAATATTTCTACCGCTACGAGTTAGAATTGACTTACAATGCTCACGAGGATTTTCTTGTGTAGTAGCCGGAAAAGGACCTTTGTTTTGATCGGCAAGTTGCTTTGACAATTGCCCGACTTGAGTTTCAAGGTTCTTAATTGCGGCATCCGTACTCTTTTGGCTTGCAATTTGCAATTGCATGAATTGGCTAAGAGTTTCCTCGATAGAAAGCTTTGTTTGTTGAGGTTGTTGATTGTAACCGCCTTGATAAGGATTTTGACGATTCGATGGGCCCGCTTCCGGCCTCCATCCTTGTTGATAACCTTGATTACCTCTTTGTTGGTAACCTTGGTTATTGTTGTAAGGTTGTTGTTGTTGTCTTCCACCATATCCTTGATTAGGATTAGACACATAATTCACCTCTTCACCCGGTGGAGGACAAAAACCTGTTTGATTGTCACCCCTACACAATTCACAACACATCACATGTTGATTTTTAGAAGGGCTCCCATTTATCTCTTTGATTTGTTGAGGGAGTTTTGACATTTGTTGAGTGAGCAATTCTACTTGTTGTGTCAATAACTTGTTTTGAGCAAGTATTGCATCACTAGTATTCAATTCAAGAACTCCCGGTTTTCTTTGCAATGCACTACGGTTGTGTTGCCCTTGATGATCATTCAAAGCCATTCTATCAATGATAGCAATCGCTTCTGCAGCAGTTTTTGACATCAACGAACCACCCGCGGTAGCATCTAAAAGAGTTTTTGGTTGAGGTTGGAGTCCATTTCTAAAGATATGGATTTGAGACAACTCATCAAACCCATGACCTTTGCACTTTCTAACCATGGACTTGAACCTCTCCCATGCTTCATTGAGAGATTCATTCGACCCTTGAGAGAACACCGCAATAGAAGTTTTCGCTTCCATGAACCTATTGTGAGGAAAGAACCGATCCAAGAACTTCTCTTCTAACTCGTTCCAATTTGTCATGACATTATTAGGTTGATCAAGGTACCATTCCTTAGCTTTTCCAATTAAGGAATGAGGAAAAAGTCTCCTGAACACCTGTTCTTCTTGGTCTTCCGGAGCACCAATTGTTCCGGCGATCTCGTAGAACTTTGTTAGATGAGTAAATGGATCCTCGTGATCTGCCCCTGTGAACGGATTTTGGTATAATAATTGAAGTAACCCCGTCTTCATCTCGGAGTTTCTTCCATTGGCCTGATCACGAGCAAATTGTGCATTGAGTCGAGGGCTGTTAACACATGGCCCTCGAGGTGGTGGATCCGCATCCATTTCTTCCTCAACCAAGTTTTCAACAGGAGTTGAAGAAGAAGATGCCTCTTGTTGTTGTCTTCTTTCCCTAGCTAGTTGTCTCCTCCTACGAGTTTTGCTATTCTCTCTACGAGCAGTCCTCTCAATCTCAGGATCAAAAAGGAGTTGATCTGCAGGTACACGTCCTCGCATAAACTGTAATCTGAAAAACTAACCAAGCAAATTAACAAACACAAGGAAAATAAATTTAGAAACAAGATATTAATTATAAGACTCAATACAAAACAAACTATTGCAATGCTTGCAATATCTAAACAACAATCCCCGGCAACGGCGCCATTTTGTTGAAAGAGTATTGTGGTGTACTTTTCGTTATTATCGTATCCACAGGGATTATTGCGATATCACCGCCGTTCTATAGCCTATTTTGTCTTGAGTTAATGTTACTTTAGTTTTAGGTTTGCAAAAGATCATTCAATTCTTTTAGTAGCAAAGAGTAAATTACTGAAAGTTCTAAGTTAAAGAAAATGTATCAAGATTCGATTTCATCGACCTAAATTTGCATGTCTCCTTATAAATATACGTATATGAACATGGTAACGATCAACATAATTACGTATCGACGCCTATATCGTCCGTGTCCGCAACGATATAGTTAGATTTACCGTATTGTTTAACCGACGATTTCTCCACCGTTTAAACAATACAAATAACGTTTTAAAACCGATACTAAGTAAACATCAAACGCTAAATCCATGTCTGCAATTTATAGTTTGATAGATGATAAAGTTAGATCTAGATACAAATATTGATGTCTCAAACACTTATACTAAAGAAAAAGCTTTAATAAACAAACTAAACCATCTATATTGATCATCACTTGTTCATACACATATATTCACAAGAAAAACCTACAAAAGGCTAGGAAGATTACATCTTATCTTGATACAAAAGAGATTTAGCTATCCATGAGAATGGTAGCTTGCTCAAGAAGTAAAGGATGAAGATCAACAAGCATCAAAGGCGATTAATCGACGATCAAAGCTTCCAATCTTCAATTCTTTGTTTGCTACAGTGCACAAGTGTTCTTTTGCTCTCAAGATCAACCAACCAACACAAAATATCTGAAAACCCCTTTATATAGCATTTCTGAATTCTGTCCAGGGCGCGTCGCGCCCTCCAGCGCGCTACGCGCCATTACACTTAAAATTATAAACCGCCCATGCGCGCGACGCGCGCAACTCTCTGTCTGGAAGCTCCAAAATATCTTGCCCAGGGCGCGACGCGCCCACATCCCAGCGCGACGCGCGCATACTTCTGCCAGTGAATCTCTTGTCAAGATCAAGACAAGCTCCAAACATCCCAAAATTGGCCAAAACCTACACAATCATAACTAAAACACATATTAACATAAAATGAAAGCTTAATATTATAAACTATAAATAATTATCTAAAACTTCAGGGAATTGTACGAATATCCGATAAACACGGTCGAAAGGTGCCATTAATTAAACTAAATATAAACACAATTTGGCACCTAACATTGTTATAGTATTCCCAAAATTAAAAATATATTATTGATAATGACTCTTTTACCATTCTAAACAAAATCATTTTTTCAAAAAATGTTAAATATTTTCTTATATTTTTTTAAATTTTTGTTTTTGGAAGCCTTCCCCTCCCCTCCCCTCCAAACTCCCAAACATAGCCTAAAGAAACCGAAGAATTCGAAAGAAATCGGAAGAAATCAAACCCTTTGTTTTCCTTCTCAACATCATTCGTTTTCCTACTAAAAACTTGTCGTGATGATTACCGGTTTGAGAGCTGAAATTGGTCCATTAGAGTTTGAGAGCTGAAATGTGGTCGGAGAAATCAGATAAACAAGGTGGCCGGAGAAATCAGAGAAACAAGATGGCCGGAGAAATGAAAGATTGAGGGAATAAGTTTACGGTTTTCGTTTGAGTGAATGAGTACTGGATTGAGAGGTTGAGAGATTGATGGAATACCTTTTCATTTTCTTTAATCTATTTTAATTTAGTTTTAGTTTATATTTAGTTTTACTTAATTAACACTATACTATAATAAAATAAGTTAATACTAATTAATAATTTTATTTAGTTATAATTAAAAATATAATAAATTATTTGATATATTAATTAACTTCATTTACCTTAGCTTATTAAATTTTTTATCTAAATAGTTTTAGTTATGTAATTATGATTTTATTAAGAATACAATGAATAATTTTACTTAATTTTAATTATGATTTATTCTAATTTTCTCTCTCTAAAATGGAGCTCTAACCTCTCTCTAGAAGGGGGTTAGGGATTTGCTTTTTCGTTCATGAGCGGCTTCCGGCATCATAGAGAGAACGAAGGGTGGAAGACAGTCACTGGCCGTCGGAATCAAAGGAATTGGGGGGTTCAAATGGGACACATTCCCATTTGGAGGTGGTAACAGAAATCAACTTTCGTCCGGAGGGGAGCTCACTTCTTTTTACGTTTCGGAATTCCCAGATTCCTCTTGTGCGAAGGATCTCTTTGAGTTGTTTGGTTGTGTAGGGGATGTGGTGGAAGTCTCAATCTCACCGAGGAGGAACAACAGGGGTAAACGCTTCGGTTTCGCGCGTTTTGCGGGCATTGAGGATGGGAGATTATTTGCAGTCAGGCTCGATAATATCATGATAGCAGGGAGGAAGATTCACGTTAATCTCCCTCGCTTTCAAAGGGGCAAGACGGGAGGTGTCGCGGGGGTTTCTGGGGTTGCGTTTCATAACAATGGAGGTGGGGGTTTGAAGGGTGGCAAGGAGGCGGCGGAGGGGAGTGTCAGAGTAGGGTGGGGTGCTAGTAGGGGCTTTAGGTCTTTTGCGACGGTGGTGAAGGGTGGTTCGAGTTGCAGCGACGTCGTCGGGGACCCGACCCCTCTTCTCTGCTATAAGTCCAAAGTCGAAGATAAAGCGAGATTTCAAAAAGCGTATGTCGGGAGAGTTCTCATCCCAGGTTCTGCATTCAACATTCAATCTTATTTAGAGATGGAGGGTGTCTTCGCTGTGCGTGTTATTCCATTGGGTGGGGACGTTTGCTTGCAGGAGGACAGAGAGCTGGGTTTTATCGAAGCATTGATTGCCGAAAGTGAAACTTGGTGGCAAAGCTGGTTCACTGAGATCAAGAAATGGGAAGAAGAAACGGTGGGCGTTAGTAGGGATGTATGGCTAAGAATATACGGCATTCCAGCTCATGCGTGGAAGTCTGAATTTTTTGTTTCCCTAGCGGAGGTATGGGAGAATTTCATCTGCGTGGACGAGAGTACATCGAAAGGTGAAGCCTTTGATGTTGCTAGGATTATGGTGAAGGTCAAATTGAATATCAAAATCCCTAATATTGTTTTTGTATCCATTGACAACAAGAGGTTCAACCTTGTGGTGCGAGAGGACGCGTTGATGCAATATAGAAATAGCGCAGGGTCGTCGCGTAAGGGAGATTCTGAGTCTTCTTCAGCTTTCTCTGATAGGAATTGGCAGGACGCTAATGGAGTCGATGAAGAGGACATTGGGACTGAAATATCATCTGATTCTATTCATCAATTTTCCTCGGCTGAGAATCTGAACCAAGGTGTCGGCGTTTCGTCCAGGGATCAGGTAGATATTGATATAGGAGTCTCGTCGAGAGGCGGAGCAGGAGGGGCCGATAATTTTCAGGTTTCATCTTCAGTACCAGTCTTTCAATCCGGTCAGGTAGTTGGGAATAATTCTGAAGTGGGAAGTTTTGACGAGGCTATTTCTCAGTTCCGGACAGAACCTTCTTTGCCGGCAGACGCGATGAACAGTTCTGGGCATGTGGCTGAGGCGGTTTCGGATCCTTTATTGTCAGCTGTCAATTGTTCTTTTGCAGATTCTAAACCTGTTGTGACCAAAAAATGGTGCCCGAAGAAGATTAGAAAGAGGTCTGTAAATGGGTGGGGTAGTGGTGGGAAGGGTGGAGGTAATTTGTTATGTTGTAGTGGAGGTAAGAAACAAGGAAAGTCTAAAAACAGTAGCAAGAATTTGAGCCAGAACGGTCTTCATAGTGGGGAACATAGAGGTACTTTATTGGTGAATTTCAATGAAGGTTTGGGGAGATTTGAAGGGTCTCAATGTTCTATTTTTTATGGTGATCATATTGAGGAATCCGATATTGTTAGAAGTAATGGACGCCGATGGAAATATTTGAAAAATGATTTCGGTGGGAACTTGTGGGATGCTATAACGGCGTTGGGTGTGGTTAATGTGGAGGGGAGTGGAAAAAAATTTGTTTGAAGCGCAACATAATTGTTGAATGCAGTATAGCGGCAAGCAACAAAAAAGATTTGGAAATATTGATCCGGGAATTATCGTCCTCAGAGATGGAGAGATGCCATTCAATAGTTTCTACGGTTTCAAACTTTGGATTGAATGAGCAAAAAGTAAACAAAGATATAGACAGTAAAAGAATAAACACATTCTTAGAAGAGAAATAACTTATCAAGAATGTAAATATATTCACTCTTCACAAACATACACTTACCAACACGTTATACTCAACCTACGATACTCATCCATGTCATCACGTATCTCTCACATAAGCGTCCATCTCTGGAGCACAAACGAGATCATCTCACAACTAAGGTTATCTCTAACGCGAAGTCGCGAGAACATCCATATTCTCGCGTCGGCGATCTCTCGCGCGCCGCTCAAACACAAAAGCGTTAAGTATAGATACCCACAGTGAATGCTAGTTCTAAATCTATCTCTAGAGTTCAGAAACTAACAGATAATCATCCTAGATAAGGATTCAAGAAGTTTATCTCTAAAGCACCCCAAATCCCCAGCATAGAGCAAAAATCCAGGATAACATCAACACAGATTTGTAAAGCAAGTTAAATATAACATTATAATCGGTAAATATGCATAAGATTCAAGTAAATATACAAACAAACCCAACCAAAGAGAAATACACAAAGAAGAAGAGAAATGAACCGAAGATCTCCCGATTTGTCAGCTCCGTTCGATGCTCAATCCACCCCCGATCATCCTTATGCAACCTCCGAAGATGTTTTCTATGCCAATTCTACTCTAAGAATGAAGTTGATGGTGTTGGGACTCAAAAATACCCAAACCATGACCTAAAAATGTGATTTTTGCCCCTTTTAACGAGCTGCTGTCTTAGCAGGTCCGCTTAGCGGACCCCCTCCGCTCAGCGGACTCAAAATTGCATCCAGACGCTGATTTGCTCCGCTGGAGCTCCGCTCAGCGGACCCCCCTCCGCTTAGCGGAGTCTGCTAAAAATCAGATTTTGTTTTCGCCATAACTCGAGAACCGTAACTCCGAATTGCGCCCGGTTCGAAGCGTTGGAAAGCTTATTCAATGCTCTATCCAATAATAATTGAATGGAACCCAAAATGATGATTTTGGTCATCCTTATTTTGAGTCTTTGGAAGTCCGCTTGACGGTGGCTAAGCGGGCTTTCACCAAAATTGCGAAATCGAAGCCGTGTCTTTGACACTTTATTCCTCAAGGCTCCAATAAGCATGAATACCTATAAAAACAAAGGAAAAACTATCAAATGGTATAAAAGTATATGAAAATACAACTATTCACAAAGTATACGTATTTATACACAAAACGGAGAATTATTCAAACAGTATTAACAAAAGTATCGATAAGTGCCACTATTTACATACACAAAATAAGTACATTTTGGCACTTATCAATAATAGACGGAGATAGTGAGAATGGGGAAGGACGGGAGGTGCTTTCTAAAGAAGTCTCATGATCATTGGCTCTTTTAATATAAGAGGGGGGGGGGGGGTTAATTCACTTAAGAGGAAGAGAATTAGTGCTATTATCAAGAAATCTAAGGCGGACATGTTTTTGTTACAAGAAACAAAGATTATTAATATGGAGGATGGTTGGGCTAAAAGTTTTTGGAACTCTCCGGAGATTAGATTTTCATTTTCAAACTCTTGGGGTAGGTCGGGAGGCTTGATCACATTATGGGATAAAAATAATGTGGAGGTTGTGAGTAGTTTTAAAGGTGATGGGTACTTGGGCACGAAGGTGGAGTGGAAGAATAGTATTTACTACATTGTCAACATTTATTCTTCTTGTCTTTTGAGCAAAAAGAAAGAGTTGTGGAAGAAGCTTTTAGAGTTGCAAAATAGCTTCAACGACGGTGAGTGGATTATGGGAGGGGACTTTAACGCTATCAAAAATTCTAGAGAAAGGAAGGGGAGGATGGTGGTGCCGAATCATTGTGAAATGGAACTTTTTTTCGGAATTCATTGATGAAAGTTCTTTGGTGGATGTTCCGTGCAAAGTTAAAAAAATTTCTTGGTTTAGCGGTGACGGCAAATCCATGAGTCGTCTAGACCGCTTTCTTGTTTCTAGTAGCATCGTTTCTAATTGGGGTGTGGTTGGTAAATTAATTGGTGATAGAGACATCTCGGATCATTGCCCGGTTTGGATTATGAAGGATAAATTGGATTGGGGACCAAAGCCCTTTAGATTCAACAATGAGTGGTTCTCTCTTGATTCTTTTCTTCCTTTTGTGGAGAAAGAATGGAAAAGTTTGGTGGTGGGAGGAAGAGGCGATTTCATTCTAAAGGAAAAACTCCGATTATTAAAAGATAAACTAAGAAGGTGGAACAAAGAGGTTTTTGGGAAGATAGAGTTGGATATGGAAGATGGAGTCCGGGACTTGAATATTGCCGATGAAAGGTTAGCTTCTTTTAACGATGCTTATGGGGGAGTGGAGAACAAAAGGAAAATTCATTGGGTTAAATGGAGGGATGTCAATCATCCTTTTGAAAGGGGGGTTTGGGTGTCAAAAATATTGCTTTGTTTAATGTGGCACTCCTTAACAAATGGAGATGGAAGATTCTTCAAGGCACCGATTCTCTTTGGCATAGTATTTTGAAAGCCCATTATGGTGATTTGTCTCATATGATGTTGAGTGGGGATAAGAGGTTGTCACCTCCTCGTTGTTCTTTTTGGTGGAGAGACCTCTTGAAAATTTCTTATAATTCTTTTTGTGACCCGATTGTTGATTGTAGTAGGTTCTCCGTCAATAATGGTTTCAACACCCCTTTTTGGCACGCTAAGTGGTTAGGAGGAACTTCCTTGAAAGTCCTATTTCCGAGTCACTTTGAGGTTTCTAAGTTGAAGCATATTTCCGTGGCGGCGATGGGCGGATGGGGTAATGGAGGGTGGATATGGGGTGATTTTGGTTTGGAGGGGAATAACCATTCGGTTGATGTGGGGGAGTTGAGAAATTTCGTGGACGGGTCGGAAGGGCGGAATGAGGGGAGGGATGAGGTGGAGTGGTTCTACAATGAGGAGACGGACTTTTCGGTGGCTTCTTGTTACTCCTTTCTTTTGAAGCGACTCACTCCTTTCGGTCCTCCTAACAAAAGTGACGAAGCTTTTGGCCTTTTGTGGAAATTGGAGGTGCCTTTCAAAATCAAAGCTTTCGGATGGAGACTTTTTCTCAATAGATTACCAACAAAGGATTTGTTGTTGCTTAGAGGTATCTCCCTTTCTTTAGATAATATTGCTTGTTCCTTTTGTGGTGTTGATTTAGAAAAGTGTAGGCATACTTTTTTTATTTGTGGGGTGGTTAAAAGGATTTGGAATGATATAGCTTCTTGGGTTGGTATGGGAAATAGGGTGGAGGATGAGTGTTTACCAAGTTTTATGGAGTGGCACTCCTTCTTTAAACTCAAGAAAGTCAAGAGATGTAAATTGGGTGTGGTTTGGTTGGCGGTTACTTGGTGTCTTTGGTTAGCTAGAAATAGTGCGTGTTTCCGGAACGATGGTTGGAGCGTCAACAACATCGTTTGGAACATTAAATTCACGGTGTGGAGATGGTCTTTTTGCGGGAATATTACCGTTACCAATTACAATTTTTACGAATTTTGTAAGGACCCTTTGTTGTTCCTTTCGTAAGAGTAATTGGTTTGTAACTTTCCTTTTTGTCGGGTTTTCCCGTTGACCATTGTTTTCGGGTTTGAGAACCCCTAGTTCTCCTATATATATATATATATATATATATATATATATATATATATATATATATATATATATATATATATATATATATATATATATATATATATATATATATATATATTCCTTGCTTATGAAAAAAAAAGTTTTCTAGTTTTTAAATATATAGTTTTAAATTTTTATTTTATTTATAAACTATTATTGCTATATTGTTATAAGTAATTAAAATGATAAAATGTCAAACTTGAGGCAAATGAATTATGTGGGGAGAAATAAAATATGTGGGGGGAAATGAAAAATATTTCCCACTAAATTTAGCGTCGGTCATAGCTGTCGCTAAATAGAATAATCATTTCTTAAAACAACAAGAAAAAAATAGAGGCAAATGAAATATGTGGAGGGAATGAAAAAAATTTCACTCCAAAATTAGCGTCGACCTTAATTGACGCTAATAGTTCAATATGTAATGCTGAAAATATAAGGATTTAGCGTCGCCAAAGACCGACGCTACATGAAAATTTTGTTTAAAAAAAAGCCAAATAACTTAACTGCACGGATATATGCACGGATATATTACTATATGTGATATATAATTAGTGTTTTTTAATACATAATAGTCTCTTTCTTTTGTCTCACCCAAATATATGGTGGATGTGTATAAATATAATTATTTAGAGAATTCTATTCTTGATAAATATATAAACTTTTATGTATAATGAATCATGGTCGGCTCTGCGTATGTGCAAACAGTGGTACAACACAAGTCCTCAATATTTTAATAGCCTCTAAAATATGCTTAATTGCATTAATATATGTAGAGTATGAACGAACTATACTTTACTCTATTCGTTGTTGTTAGCGTTAATGATGCAAATGTCAAAATATCTCTCTCACACTATTTTAAAGCAAATTAAAATCTCTCTCTCTCTCTCTCTCTCAACTCTCAATAGGACAAATTAAATAATAATTAAAAGTTAAATTATTTAAATATGTGAGAATAATGCCATTGAGACTCTCACAATAAAGAAAGCTAGTCTACAAATTAAATATTATTATTATTATACTACTGTAATATATATAGTTTTAAAAGTTTAAATCTTCTAATAATTATAAATCCAAAACAAACATAATGTGTTATGTGTAATATATAGTTTAACTACAAGTGTTAAAAATCTAAATAAATTTGCAAATTAATTCAGATTAAATTGCAACAAGTTGGATTGGATTGAACTTTTTAATCACATATTTAAAATTAAACCTAATGGCGAGTAACTTTATCTTTTGATTGAATGCATTTTTTCTTTAAAATCAATCCAAATTGCATCGCAAATGTTTCAATTAGGTCCATTTTTTAAATTAGAACGTGGTCTCCAGATTAATTGGACCGGCCCTATAATTGTAATAAATATTTTTAATAAAATAATTAAATTAAATTGCTGACATTACTGGGTTTGGTATTGGTAGTTTGCTTGTTCAGTACCTAGGTATACCACTGGAGAGTAAAAAGATGTCTAACAATCAATGTATTCAGGTGGTTGAGAAGATAGGTAAAAGAATAGGTCATTGGTCAGCCCAGATGGTCAGCTATTCAGGGAGGCTTCAACTAATCATCAGTGTTATCTTCAGCACTGCTAATTACTGGCTGCAGTGTATTCCATTTCCTAAAGGGGTTACCAAGAGGTTGGAGAATATGTGCAGGATCTTTTTGTGGACTGGGAAAAAGAAGCAAACTCCGGGAGAGCTCCTATTGCTTGGAGCAAGATTTGTGAGCCAAAGAACTAAAGGGGTCTGAATGTATATGATTTGGAGAGATGGAATAAGGCGTGCCTCATCAAGCTTTTGTGGGATCTCTGCAGGAAGAATGATAGCTTATGGGTGAGATGGGTTCATAACTATTACTTAAAAAAGGATCAGGTCATGAGTGTGAAGATTGGCACAACGTGTTCTTGGATCCTGAAGGCCTTTCTCACTCAGAGGAATGTGGTTGAGGGGATGTTGATGTGGAGTGATGTTATGAATACTGGTAAGTTCTGCAAGAGAAAGATTTACAATGGGTTTTTGAGAAATACTCAAATTGTCCCGTGGAGGAAACTAATGTATGATAATGAAGCTAGGCCTAGAGCTATTTTCATTACTTGGACTGCTTGCCATGGGAGATTAGCAACCAAGGATAGGTTGATGCGATTTGGTATTCTGGACAATGATAAATGTGTCTTATGTGTAGGTACTGAAAGCTTAAACCATCTGTTGTTTGAGTGCAGAGTTAACCGGGTCATATGGTAGGAAATATTGTAGTGGGTAAAGGTGGATCATACACCACAAAGATGGGATCAAGAAGTGGATTGGATTATACACAAGATTAAAAACAAGAGCTGGAGAACCAAGTTACTGAAGACGGCCTTTGCTGAAACAGTGTATACTTGCTGGATGTATAGAAATGAGAAAGTGTATAGAATAGGGGATAGTAATACGGATAGGCACATGAAAGTTTATAGTGATATTATAGATAATATAGTGCAAAGGATGTGGAGAAAACCAAAACTTAGAGGAAGGATTGCTCATTTCCTTTTATGATTTGGATGTAGTTGTGTGACTTTTAGTTGTCGGTTGCTGGATTCTATGAGTCACATTGTATATAACCGTTTTCAAAAATATATATAATTTCTTATTCTTCCAAAAAAAAAATAATAAAAATAACCATATTCTAATAATCATGTTCTACGATATATTGTTATTCATATAACTTTTGTTTACTCTAAAATAATCATGTTCTATTGTAATCATAATTTCATCCAAAATAATTTTATAATCGTAATCATAAATCCATTCAAAATAATTTTATAATACTAACACATATTTTTTAAATAACAATATGCTATAACTGGCTCACTTGATCTGTCACCCGAAAACCTAATTAAAAGTAATAATAGACTTTAAGGCTATGTTTGGGAGTTTGGAGGGGAAGGGAGGGGAGGGCTTTGAAAAATAGGAAGAATTGGGTGAAAAGGTTAAAAGGATTTTAGGTTGGAGGGTTTTGGAGGGTTTGAGTTTATTAATAACACCAAAAACCCAATAAAATGGGGGAACTCAAAAATTGTATTGAAGGAGGGTTTTGGAGGGTTTTGAAGGGTTTAAATAAATTTTCCAAATATCTTTTAGGTTGTTATAGTATTGTGAAAATTAAAAATTTAGTAATGATAATGACTCTTTTATCATTCTAAACAAAATCATTTTTTCAAAAAATGTCAAATATTTTCCTATATTTTTTTAAAATTTCATTTTTGGAAGCCTTCCCCTCCCCTCCCCTCCAAACTCCCAAACATAGCCTAAAGCAATTGGTCTACAACACCACACCTCACCAAGGAAGCAAAAGTCAGCATTTAAAAGTTGGCATTCACACACATATAAGGTGTACTTTTGATCTATATAAGGTAGCGAGTTTTTGGTTTTTATCCTTATAAATTTGTTTTTAGGTCTGAGTCTTTATATTTTACTTTCGCGTTCGTTTTAGTCTATAAAATTAAAATCTGCAGGATAATCCGCAGCAAACCTGCAGATTTTGACTTTAAAGACTAAACCGTAAACAAAAAAATAAGATATAGAGACTTAAACAAACAAAATTACAAAAACAAAAATAAATAACTCGTTATCTTACCGAAACCAAAAATGCATTTTAAGGATACATAATACTTTTGGTACATGTTAGGCAATTGTCCCAACAAAGGAACATTCGTAAGAGTCCAAAAAATAAAGCTAAATAATGCAAAAAGGCTCTGATTCGAACTACTTTGACTCTTTTGTGTAGATTTTAGGCATGTTTGGTGGGTAACGTACATCATTCAATCATCCTATTATTTAAAAATGAATCTCACTTGATTAAATTAAGAATCATATCTTGTTCATGATCATGCTGGTGTCTGCTTAAAATAGTATCATGGTATCATTTATTTGTCGCTATTAGGGAGAAATATATTTGTTTGGAACAAAAACTCACTAAAGAAATTGGAATTGGATAAAGTTTATTATTAATAAAGTGATTCCTAAATATAAACCTTTTAATTTTGAAAAAGAAAATTGATTCCAAAATATAATAATAATAATAATAATAATAATAATAATAATAAATCGTCATATAAAAAAATAAATTAGAGCATTCGTATATAAAACAATAATAACAAACTCGTGTGTTCACACGAGTTCTAATACGAGACACGCATTTATCTTCATTTATGGGGATAAACTTCATCTATTTTAATGGGGATAAAATTCAAACTCACAATATCACTTGCTTACGGAATCCAATCATGTTATGCACCAACCATTGGTTCTACTAGGTTCAGGTAGTACATATGCATGTTTTCAAAAAGCAAATTTGTCATCAAAATAAAGAAATAAAGAATCACCAATTCATCCTAGTGTTTTGAGACTTATAGAACAAAGACATCAAATAATACTTGTTTGGACTTTGGACAAGTTTTGAGTTGCATGTGTGATTGGCACCTAACTAGGTTTACCTAACGATGTATACAGCTTATTACACAAAAGAATGGTGAAATTTTCTCTTTCGAGCTTTGGTTTTCAGAATGTGTCCTGCTGTTTTGTTTTAGGGAGTATAGCGAGAGTGCTTATGTTTTTTTTAATTAGTGTTGAACACTTTTACTGTATTCATGTTCTGCAATCTTTATCTATAAAAAAAGTGAGATCATAATTGTTGTCCAAATGAAAATGCAGAGAAATTTTTTGAGGGAGAAGGTAATTTGAAGTAATTAAATGATGAAGTGATTGAATGATTTAATAGAACAAGATACTATTAATTTAAAAGTTTTTAGTCAACAAAAATAAAAAATTAGTATAAAATACTATTTGTAGGTAAAAAAGAATTTTTTTATAACGAACAAAAAAGTTGTTTGTCCAGACTAAACGCCACCTAATAATGTAGGCCCTGTTACATATTTTTTTGTAAGACTAAATGGTTACATTATTCAACACCCTACTTTTTCACTTTTTATCTTCCACATCATCTTCTCTCTCTTCCACCTAATAATTCAACACCTATTCAATTTTTTTTCACTACAATGGTTTTGTTTAATAAAATTCAACACCCTACCCCACATCATATTCTTATTTTCTTTTAAAGTTTTGTTTTTATGATTATATATTAATATCTATTATCAATTAAAAGTGAATTTTTTTTATGAGTCCAAATCAAATGAACCAAGTCTCTATTTATAGAGGAAAAAAAATAATGAATTTTGATAAAAATAAAAATAAATAAAAAATTTATTTACTATGAAATAATTAATTTTAAATGATTAAAAGAAAATAAAATCTAAATAATCACAACAACCAATAAAATTGTGTAAAGTGTTGCATGTGGCCCCACTTTTTTCTCATTCAACATGTTGAATCTTTTCAACACCAATTAATCCACATCACATTAAACACCTCATTCAACAAACCATTGTAGACATTCAACTATTGAATAATTTTTTCAACACCCCCATTGTAAATGGTCTAACAGTGAATTCACCGTTAAATTTACTTAATCGAAGAAAAATATCTTCTTAAAAAAATATCTAGTGCCTAGCTAATATATTAAAAGATTTTTTTTCTTCTGTATTAAATAGTTGACTTTTAGACAACACCAAGGATAAAATTAATTTTTAAATAAATAAAATTAAAGACAAAATTAATAAAAATAGGGTGTAAATTTTTTGGATAAAATCAAAGACAAAATTTTTAGACAAAATCAATGTCAAAATTAGTAAAAACATAATGTAAAATTAATAAAAACAGGATGTAAAATTTTTGTCAACTAACTTAATTTTTTGGCTCTACTATGCTAACAAAATATAATAAAAAATTACCTTTAGTAAAAAAGTAAAGAGTTGTGCTATACTTACAACTTTTTTCTACACCCCGTATTTTACACCGTAGCAACTAAGAGAGAAAAATATTTTGGCACAAAAATCAAGATAGGATAATTATTAAAAAATTAAAACTTATATGCTGCATGTACTAATATACGGTGTTGGTATTAAAACTAGATGTAAGCCTATCATTTTCCCAAAGTAAAACAATAAAATGTGATTTTTTTTGTCAAGGTGTGTTGTTTTATTATAGTTAATAATGGTAATAGTAATATGACTGTTTCCTATAGCCGCCTGATAGGTTGCCCTGGTGATAAGACATTAAACAATAATAAACAAAATGACAAATCGATATTCAAATTTGAAAATGATGCAACGATAATGACATTTAATAACTAATTAAATAACTTGCTTAAGCAATAGCATTAGCAGACGTCTTTGGAGAAATCTTTTTTTGCATGCTGTCAAGGTACTGTGTACATTTAAGTAAACGTCCAATTATTTTATTTAAAAAAGAAACTATGATTAATTAATTAAAAAAATGTATCTTGACACACAAAAATTGACAATACACCGTATACGCTATTTACAAATACAAATACATGGAAGTCTTTTCATATTATTTTAATATTTTAATATGTTTTTTCTAAAATTATTTTAATTAATTAAATATTAAAATTTGGTGAATACAATTTAAAATTTAATTAATATATATTTTGTTATAATAAAATAGTTTCTGGTCATAAAATAATGTTGATTAATTGAGTGTTATAAATTAGTTGATATAACTCATAATTTAGTTATTGAGTGTTCTAACATAAAAAAATTAAATCTTACTACGTGATAAATAATATTATATATAAAATTGATTGATACATCTCATAATTTGACTAATGAGTTCTTAAATATAAATAAAATTAATAAAATAAAATTAGTTAATAGAATGAAAAAGTTTCATAATACATTTATAAGTTTGTTTATAAGTTAAGTGTTAAAATGTAGTTACATATTCACAATTGATTAAATATAAAATATTTTATTTATGTTATATAATAAATTTTAAAAATAATATTATTTATTATATTTATACAGTAAATAAGGTAGGAGAAGGGTGTGCAAACCAGTTAATAAAATATGTATTAGTAAACTTAGATACTTGCCGTACATTACATATAAGTTATAATCACGGGTTCAAAGATCAAAATTTCTCAATTAATTAATTAGCGAATTATTTTCAACTTTTTAAATCTCTCATTGTTTTATTGAAAATGATAAAAATACCTTTTCATTTTATAATCCTGTCCATGTTTACTAGGTCTTTGAATTTTAGAATCCGATTCAAGTTCCCCAATTTTCCTACTTACATTTCAAACCTACTAAAAAATTTCAAAAGACCAAATTTTCATTTTGTCTCTTAATTATACATTACAGTTCAGATTGGTCCTAAATTTTTTTCATGTCTTTTTTGATTGTTTAATTTTCAAAAAGTTTTATTTTAGTTCTTTTTCTTAACTAACGACAAAAAAACTTTAAAAAATAGTCACTAAATTCATCGCTAATTAGACAAAAATAATTAAAATAAAATATTTTGAAAGGAATCAATGTGACACGAGAAAAAATTAACAGATCAATCTGAACTCAAAAATATAATTAAGGTACAAAAATAACATTCAAATGATAAATAAACTTTATATACACCATTTTTGTGTGTATATTTTTCATAAATATAATTATTAAATAAAAGGAGTTTAATTGATATGCATTGTTACACCATCATAACTATCATTTTAGCATAAAGCTCTTCAACTAAGATAGTGGATTATTAGAGGTATTTTTTCTATTATACCCTCATTTAGTTTTTCTTTTCAAATAAATTCAATCATACACTCTCTCTCTCTTTTTCCAATAACTAATCGAGAAAACAATTAATTTATGAAAAATGCAAAGTGGAGTTATTAAAAAAATAAAAGTATAATTGACATATTATAATATTAAACTATTAAAACGACACTTAAATTGAAACAATATTTTCTAAAACGATACTTATAAAGGAATGGAGGAAGTATATTATTTTTTAACAAATAAAATAAAAGTCAAACATTTAAATTAATCAACGTTTGAATTAATTGACAGTATAAAATTTCTTTACACCGTCTCTATGCATTTCAATTAAATTCCTATTCAAGTGAAAGAAAGATATTAGAATATAAACAAATTTATATTTTTTAGATGGTTAAAGACTTACTAGAATTAGGTTTAAAAAATTTGAAAAACCCCATGTTTGAAAACCTTCTTTTTTATTTTAGAAAACTATTATTAACTTTCAGTTTTTCAAAGTAAAACCAGAAACACAAGTTAAAGATGTATTTGTTTTAAATTCTTGTTTTTGTTTTGAAAAAGTAAAAACACAGAAAATATTTACCATTTTTAGCAATGACAATTATGTAATTTTTTTAAGTTAAAAAAAATAAATTAATCTTAATTTTGTAAGTCTTTGCTCTAACTCTCACGATGAACTCAAGATTCAACAAAATGCGATAAAAAGCCTAGCTTTGTGATTTTGATTTTTGTTTTTGTTTTTCACTATAGGTATAGTCCAGTTCGAGGGTCAATTCTGACATCAAATAGTTATAACCCCCTCCTGTTTGCATATATGGGGGATCGAACTTGTGATTACGGATTCCAACTTGTGAATTGCCACTCAAACCTAAGATCCACACTTTTCTAATGTCATCCAAAGCGTGTTGCGATCTATCACTCCCTTATTCTTCCAATAATTTGATTTGTTTGGGATTTTAAATTATAGATTAACATATGGAATATTGTATCAAACTTTTCAAAAAGTCATAGTTTATACTAACTACATGTTTATCTCTATTACACTTGTTGAATTAGATTGGGTCTGGCTCGTGCAACTAGCTAACGTAGGGATGGCATGTAGTTATAGTTGTGGTTGATTTCGTGTTACCCTGTAACAACCTCTAATTGTTTTGAGTCACTTGCTCGGCAAGTCAGCAGGTTAGAGACTGTGGAAAGTTTTATATATCTTGATCACTTTATTTCTTAGAGTATCAATGTCGAGGATCGAAACAACCAATTAGAGAAAAAGAAGGTCAAGTAAGTGAAGGCTTGTTTTAGGATGAAGGGTGAAACGGTAGTGAAAGGGACATGTGAATATCCATTGATGTTCTTACAAATTCTTCACTAATTGTATCTCCAATCACTTAAATTTCTGAGTTCGTCTAAAGTAGGAGTTTTCTCTCTGAACTAGATTACCAAAGTGTTTCTTGTGTTCTTTATTATTCTATATTGTTCTTGCACTATATTATATTATTTATGATTGGGTGACTGGAAATTTATAGCTTTGATTGCTTATGTGTTTGTTTCTGCAGTGCCAAGAAGCCATAACAATTGGCATCAGAGCTTCAGTTCGTTCTGATCCATGGAGAGAAATATAATCGATGAAGAAAATGTGACTGATTAGGAGGTGCGATCATGTTAGCATTTGTAAAGGAGATTCAATCGAGAGTAAGAGAAAATTGAATCAGAGTTAGTTATGGCGAATGTTGTTCCTTTGATTGGTTGCTTTAGTTAAAACAACATGAGCAAAAAGATGTTAATTGTGAAGAAGAGTAATGTGAGACAAGATGTCCCAGCATGTGTGCAGCATCTGGTCTCAGTTATCATGCCTAGGATTGTGAGTAAATCTCTGTGTTATTCTGTCTCAGCCTAAAGGAGATTCAATCGAGAGAAAGAGAATAATGTAGTAGTTGTAAATGCTAATTTAGATAATACAAAAGTGTACAAAATGATGTGATGAGACATTGGTTAAAGAGAAAATCAGGAAAATTTCGATTGTATAGGTTGATTTGAAACCAAATATAGTGAAACTCGTATCACATCATGGCTAAAGTGAAAGAAAGTAGAAGAAATAAAAATTGAATTGGTTCAATTAGCTACTTTGGTTCAAAACTGAAACATTTGGACCAAATTTGTCCCCATTTTGAGGATGTGTCAAATTTAGAGGGAAAGACATAAATGAGATTTCCACTACATCTAATTTTTCTTATATTATAGATGCCATAGATAGCCACTAATAGAAATTGTTGCTTCGAAACATGACAATCATGAGATTTTAAGCTAACTAATTTGAGATCTATATTTGGCACAAGTTTCTTCACATTTGATGAGTACCCCATCATCACGAGATTTTAAGCTAACTAATTTGAGATCTTTCATTGACACAAGTTTCTTTACATTTGATGAGTACCCCAAGATCATGAGATTCTAAGCCAATTGATTTGAAATCCTCTAGAGTATCATTCATAAATTCATCAATTTAAATTTTATGTGACACAAGGTTTTTTTTTATCACTTCACCATTTCATATCCATTTCGTGTAATTTTGAATAATTTCATCACAACCTAAATGATTAAATATAACACTCCTTAGATGTTTTTGTGTATTTTGCCAATTTTTAGGACACTAACATTATCATTAGGAATGTTTTTGTTTTCGTAAATTTAAAAAATTGAATTAGACGACTCTCATTCTCTTTACTTAATCTATTGGCTTTCATCTAATTACGATCCATAATCACATACAACTTCTAAAAATAAAATAAAAACTATACATAACAACAATGAACATTCTATTTAAATAAAACAACAATAACACTAAACGACAAGGATCATAGGAGTTTTTCTAATCCTGCATTTATACCATATCAGACTGTAAGTTTGTCCATATAATTGGTGTTTCACCAGGTTTAAATCTGGAACAGGTTGTAGGCCTTGTGTTTCATGTATTCTAGCATGTCTTGTGCTATATGCATTTTATCTAATTCAATTTTTATTGCTACTTAAGAAAAACACTAAACAACAATAACTACAAATACCTAAAAAAACAACACAACATTATACTCTAAATCTCAAAACCATAACAACAACAACAACAACGACAATGACAACAACGACAATGGCAACGACAACAAAAACAACAACATTATTGGTATAGTTGTACGTGGAGAAAGTCTTACATGCCGAAATTGTGATAATAGAGTCAAAGAAATGTGTGGGTTTGAGGTTCGAATTTCCTTATTCGAGCTTCCTTACTCTCCAGAGAAGATGAAGAACGGTGTTTCAATTCATTAAGTGGAGAAAATAAAGAATAACATTTCTTTCGTTCGCTAGGGCACAAAGAGTTTTTGAAAAATAATGAAAAGTGAATGAGACTTGACATTCTAATATCAGAATAAAATTTTGTTTTAGAGTTTATATCTTGGTTGGAAAAAAACAATTGACATAAAAGCTAGGTTCAATTTAATTAAATAAAATATTAATTAACATTTCTAATCGGTTTTCAAGAAAACTTACGGAAAATATGATTTATAAAATAAGGGTATCATTTTGGTTCTAAATAAAGCACGGAAATGCAAGAGCTGAGATTAAAATAGGTTTTTTAAAATAACCGAAGGATAAGATTTATGTTTTAAAAAATTAAAATAGCACGTTCCAAGTCAGTTAACCTCGATTTATAATTGCATGAGGTGAAAACTTTGTCATAAAATATATTATATGTAGTAGTGAGCTGCCTTGAAATTTCACTCTGCTCCACATTGGCATACTGCAAACAATTCCTCTACACTATACTAATACATTTTTATAGAGGTTATCTAGAGTCGGCCCAACATGCATAGATTTCACTATGCATGTTTGGATAATAATTTATTTGGAGCTTATAGCATAACTTATCAAAATAAACATTTATGCAAAAACATACACAAGTTATTTTTCTAACAAATGATAAAATAAATTTAAATTATTTTATATGTACTATAAATTATTTTTATTAATTATCTTTGAGAACTAATAAAAATAAACTAAAAAAACAGTTATAAATAATACTATAAACTGTTTTTAACAAACTTTTTTTAAACAATATCACAAAATTTATGATACAAAATAAGCTCAAATAAATTAACTTAAACACACCCATAATGCATACACTTCCTTTACATCACACTAACAAATTTAAGTAGGTGTGTTCAAAACCAAATCAACCCAATAAAAAACCGCAAACCAAACCAAACCAAACCAAACTGAAACTGCAAAAAAACCGCATTTGGTTCGGATTAGTTTGGGTCATCTTTTAACAAAACCGCACGGTTCGGTTTGGTTTGCGGTTTTTATTTTGTAAACCGGACCAAACCGAATCAAACCGCATTATGTTACAACCTAACTTTTACTTAACTCACATCCAACCCAAACTTAAATCTATTACATCTTAGCCTTATGATTACGAACAATTTTCTTATCCTTACACATATGATTTTAGTCCTGATCTTCTAAAATCTCTAATAGCATTATCGCGTCTTCTTTGCCACACAGATCTTCCCTCTTTTTCTATAATCTCTACTCTCTTATATTCTTTCTTTTTCACCTTCTCATTTTTATGCAAATGTTTCCTATTTTAGTTTCGTTTTTATCGCACATCTTCTTCTCTAATCTCTCAACTCTTTTGTTTTTCCTTTTTCACCTTCGTCTCTTCTATTTTTTTTTTCATCCTAATAATTTTTATATTGTTTTATACTATTATTTTATGTTTATTATTCTACTTTTGTCTAATTTAATTTTTACATATTAAATAGAAAATGTTGTTAAAATATGACGAGTTTTGTTGTTATTTGATAGTGTATGAATGTCTAAATACAAAGTTATGTTGTCATCTATATCTATATGTATGGTTCAATAAAATATTTGTAAAAAACCGAACCAACCGAACCGAACCAAACCGCATTAGTTTGGTTTGGTTTTGTTCGGATTTTTTTTAAAAGCCAACCGAACCAAACCAATCTGCACGATTTTTTCTCCTGCGGTTCGGGTGATGTTTTCGTCAAAACCGCCCAAACTGCACCGCGAACACCCCTACATTTAAGAGAGGTTAAACAGAGAGCTTTTATAGTAAATAAAAATATTAAAATTTGTAAAGAATAGGACTTGAAACCTTGGGCAATGCAAAATTTGGCTTTATCTTTTACCGGTTCAACTAAAAAACTTTCGTTATTACTTTAATAAATTACATAATTATAATTAATTTTTTTCCCCCAAAATTTTAAGACTTGGTCCTTAGCCAGCTTTTGGGATTACAGTCGCAAATATTATTGAAGTATTTTTGTCAAAATATTATTGATAACTTGTTTTCCGAAATCGTTATATCTCTTACAAATTTTTAAGAAATTTAGAATTGTGATGACTTTTTAAAACTTTTGTTAGAAATCTTTCCATTGACAAATCAAAGTTTTACGTAGTAAAACTAAAATGAAAAAATGGTGATTTTTGTTTTTGAAGAAATACTTTTTCTTAAAACGAAAACTAAAAATCATCATTCTAAGAGAACAAAGAAAAATTACCAGGATTCAAAAATTAACTGGTCAATGATATATATTGTTCTCAATATTGTTTTGATTGGCTTCTTAATAGATCAAATATCAAGCGATTATTTAAAAAATACAACAAAATTATGGAATTGTGATTTCGAAAGCTCTACCTTTTCTTTATGAAAATTTTTTTACCCATCTCCTAATCTTCTCGGTCACTTCTGACGAATTTACGAAAATACCCCTTGTTTCGGAAGTTCATTTCCGAAAACGTACTTTTATTGAAAAAAAAGGTGTTTTCGGAAATAAATCTCCGAAAAGGTGAATATTTTAATGAAAAATATTGATTTCGGAGATGCATCTCCGAAATAAGGTTAATTTTCAGAAAATTGGTGAATTCAGAAGTTCATCTCCGAATTCACCCCCTTGGAGGAATTCGGAAATGCACTTCCGAAATAAGGTCTGGACAGAAGAAAAATAACAAACAAGAACGATTCGCTTTAGTTAATCGGATGAAGATTACATCGATCACATTACATAAGATTAAAGTTACATAATGTTAAACACGGGTAGGTGAGGATGAGTCAACATTTTGATAACGTCGGCCCCCGATCTTTGAAGTTTCGCGTCCAATTCGATCGGACCCTTCGAAGAAAATCGGTCGAACGTTGTCCACAAAACCGCTAAATCTTCGTCGTTCTTGATCTCAAAAGGTGTGAATTCAATGCCTCCCTCGTCGTTAAGCGATGGCGAGCGGTACTCGACCTTGACAACCTTTCGATTTTCGGGATATTGCAATAGCGTGTGGAGCGACGTTACCAACTCCGCAAACGGCGTGTCGCGCGAGAAGCGAAATTGGAACGGCATCGGGTAGCCGGTGGTGAAGTGGACGAATGCTACGTGGGGGTAGGTTTGTGTCATTTGTGTTTCTAGGTGTGAAGAGGATGAAGAAGAGTGTGTTATATTTATAGACTTATTGGAGTAATAATGGCCCAACAAACCTTATCTTGCATTCAGTGGATGTTTCGGAAATGAACTTCCGAAAATTGGAGGCAGACTAGTATATTTCGGAAGTTCATTTCCGAATTATGCAGAAACAGACATAAATTTTGCATTTTGTTGATTGCTTAGTGTTTTGTGTATAAATTGCAAAAGGAATTCAAAATAGACATAAATTAGACAATGATGACATAAAGCATACTTATATTATATATGTATTGAATCGGTCCGATTTTACATGATAAACAATTATACAAAAATGGTCATTACAAACAAAAAACGACCCGGAACAAACTAAAATTCATCGAACCAATCGGTGGATCCTAAGTCCAAAATAGGTACGTTCTTCGACCGCTCTCTATTTTGCTCGCGCTCTTGGCTCATCATTTCTTCAAACTCCGCCATTCTTGAAACGAACGCATCCGGCCAAGTCTCCGCCTCATTTGAACGATGTGCCGTCCATTGACAAGAAGTAGCCGGTATAGGATACCCCGGTTTCAAAAACACTTGGACAAAGTGCCGCGATCGTAGATACCCGATGCATATGATGCGGCTCGACGCGTCCAACGGCGGTCGACTATGACGTGGAAAGAAAGTCTCACTTAGTCCAAACCTCGTCAAATCGACACACACCATATCATATGCACTTGCTATTAGATGACCCATATCGGGGAATGACATCCACTTTGAAACCGGAGCGATACTGGTAAGTGATGGAACAAGTGCATCATGAATTTTCGCAAACTTTTCTTGATTTTCATATAGTCAGCCGTAGATGTCCCGATATGAAGTCAACTCCGCAATAAGTTCCCGTCGGACTAAAGTGTGATTATTTTCCCCTTTACCGAGCAAACCCGCAACGGCCCGATATCCACAATTGCCGTCGCCTCCAACATCAACGATGTTATCGATGTATTTGTGCATAAAAAGTGGCATCTCATCAATGTAGACAATCGGTGATTTTTTGATCGGCGGTGTGCGAGGTGGATTCGAAATACGGGCTCCTTTGTTACCACTACACTTGGACTTCGGTGTCGGTGAATCCGGGAATGATGCATCAATATGTTCAAAGTAGGAAGGAGATCGTTTTGTTGATGTGTCTTCTTGTGTAACTTTGGACTTTTTCGGTGCACCTTTCGTTTTAACCGGTTGAGATGGCGGTTTCAAATCGGTGGTCTCCGGAAATGCAATTTTTCGCAATTGTTCTTTTATGTGCATTTTCGTTGTGTCATCTGCTTTAGCAAACTTGTCCATTATCACTTCCAACTCGTCGAAGATGGTGATTTTGGAGTCATTTTCTTTCGGCGGGTCAAAATCATCAAAACGAAGTTTCTTCCAATGGTCGGCTACC
The DNA here is from genome assembly GCF_029867415.1 of Vicia villosa. Lineage (NCBI taxonomy): Eukaryota > Viridiplantae > Streptophyta > Magnoliopsida > Fabales > Fabaceae > Vicia > Vicia villosa. Next base: position 174,989,584 of record NC_081181.1, read on the forward strand.
TCATCCATGCGTATTGGTGAATTCAACTTCTTCTTTTTTGAAAGTATACAAGCACATGGAAGGCCGTATGTCTTTCTAATGGTACACCCACATAAAGAACTATCCGGCCCCGTGGTCTCCGACCGCTTCGCTTCATGAAACCAAAAATTCAAACCCGTTCGGGATATGTTGTAAATCAATTGGGAGAATAAAATTTGGCCCTTATACCGGTGTTCCATAACCGTCTTGCTCCGACCGAACGATGTTTGAATTTCATTGTGTTGATTTTCAAGCATTTGGTTCACGGTGTCCCATCCCCGACACAAATCTCCCTTGCTATCACCCAACCACCTCTTGAAGACTGCATGTGCGGATTCAACTCGGTTAGTTATGGTGCAACCAAGATGTCTAACTCGATTTGTCCAAGCGCACGCGACTTTTTCTCTTACTTTGTCAAGAATGGTGGATTCGACGTAATGACAAAAAGTCTTAATGGAACCACACAAAGACCTAAAGTGTACCAATTTCTCGGTATACACTTCTTCGGAGTATGCATCTAAAATTTCCCTCCATGCCGCCATTATCCTCTCAACCACAACACCGGCTTTGATAACTTTACCGTTTTCATCTGGCCTATCTTTTGTCCCAACCGCGGGTTTCAACTTACTTCTCACGTTGCAAGTTATGTGATACCGACAAAGTAACGCGGTCGATGTCGGGAAGACGGTATCAATCATATTCATCAAAGCATTGTCCCGGTCGGTCACAATGACTTTTGGCATAACATTTTGATCAACCAACAAAGACTTGCATATTCCCAAAGCCCATGTAAAGTTTTCTTCTTTTTCACACTCCAAAAAAGCAAACCCGACCGAATAAGTCTTGTCCGTCAAGGTCACACCGACGATCTCTAGAAGAGGAAGTCTATACTTGTTTGTCTTGTACGTCGAATCCATGACAAGAACGATTGGAAATGTGTTGAACAATTTGATACTTTCGGGATGAGTCCAAAAAATATCACGCACCGTAACTTTGTCCTCGGACGTTCGGAAGCTTGACACATATTTGTTATCGCCTAATAGTTTCAAAAGTTTTTGCATTTCCGACCGAGGGCCCATTTTCAAAACTTTGAGATTGTGTCGTTCATTGTAAACTTGCTTGATATTTGAAACGCTATCCGGTTTTTTACGCTTCAAATCGGCAAGTATGTTGCGAGGCGCCACTTTGACTATCGTTAAATCCAAAATCACATTCTTCTCTTCGCGGGACAAACGACACGCCATTGGATGTCCGTGTAACTTGGAATCCAAGGCATGATTATGAATTCCACAAATCACGGTTAAACGCCACAAATCATCAACCCTCCGAGTCGCCCGCAACTTAAACGGACACCCGCACCTTCTCGATCCTGTGTCTTCGTGTTTTAGCACCCGGTTTGATTGTGCATAACTCCCACCCCGTTCGCAATTCAAAACAACGAAAGCTTTCCGCCTACTATTTCCATTGTCGGACCTTAAAATTACAATTCCAAATCCAAGTTTACTAGCTTCGTTCCGAACCCAATCAATCAAATGCTCGCGACTACCGAAGCTCCGATCATTGGTAAATTGTTGTTGAACATCAACCGCATTGATCATAGCTCGAACGTCGATAACTGAATCGTTATTAACGTTGACAACTTCCGGAACTACTGCGTCATCGTCTTGCACAATGTTGTCCGGATGCACCATACCTAACATATGCAAAAATTAGCAAAATTGGCCAAAACTTTTTTTTTTAACTGCCAGGGCGTATTTCGGAAGTTCATTTCCGAAATTTGTTAGGTAATATATTTCGGAAATGAACTTCCGAACCATCGCAGGTTTCATCAGAATTTTGTTGAATCAATGTAGTGAAATAGGGGATGAAATGGGAGATGTTTACCTCAAATTGTAGCTTTCTATGCTCCCTTTAACGTGATCAACGATTTGAAACTTGATTTTGAGACGAAAAATGGATGGAGATTGATTGAGTTTTGAGAGGGTTTGGAGAAGTTTTGGAGAAAAAATTATGAAATAGTAAAGGAGGGAAAATTGTATATTCAGAAATGTTTTCGGAAATGAACTTCCGAAATATTTGCGGTTTTGAATTTTTTTTTACTTCGGAAATGCATCTCCGAAAACACCACTTTTTTGGTGTTTTCGGAGATTCATTTCCGAAAAGTATGAAAATTCAAAAAAAAAAAATAACTTCGGAGATGCATCTCCGAAGCAGGGGTAATTTTGGGATTTCGCTGGGGGTGACCCCCATAGGGAGGTGGGTAAAGAAAAATTCTTCCTTTATTAGAGACGGCCTTTAATTATGAGATTTGAACTAAAGAGCCAGCTTATAATTAAGTATTTTCATTCAATGTGTTAGCCATCATACATGAATAGAATGGATATGTCCATTTCAATAATGGCTTTAATTTTGTGATACCTAGGGGCAATTAGGGATATTCGCGGTGTGTTTGAGAGATTTTTATTAAAAAAATTATTCGAACCGCAAGAGAAAAAAATTATACGGTTTGATTTGGTTTGGTTGTCTTTTAAAAAAATCGAATCAAACCAAATCAATGTGGTTTGGTTTGGTTCGGTTGGTTCGATTTTGTACAAATTTTTATTGAGTCACACATACACATATAAATGACAACATAATTTTATATTTAATCATTCATACATTACTAAATAACAACAAAATCCATCATATTTAACAACAAATTCTCATTAAATATGTGAAAGTTAGATTAGAAAAAAGTGGAATAATAAACATAAAAATATTATAATGAAACAAAAATAATAAAAGAGGTGAGAGATTAGTGAAGATGAAAAAGAAAGAATATAAGAGAGGAGAGATTAGAGAAGATGTGCGATAAAAACAAAATTGAAAAAGGAAACATTTGCATAAAAATGAGAAGGTGAAAATGAAAAAATATAAGAGAGTAGAGATTAGAGAAGAATGGGCAAGATGTATGTGGCGAAGAAGACACAAAAATGCTAGGAGAAATTTAAGAAGACTGAAACTGAAACCATAAGTGTAAGTAGGCATATCAACAAAACTCATACCCACGGGTACCCACCCGAACCCGTTCCGAAGTTGACAGGGAAAATCCAATTTGACTGGGTTTGGATTTGGGTTTTCCCTTATTACAAAATATGGGACGGGTCGGATAATGGGGACACTAGTATCCACCCCAAACCCGTCTCCGAACCCGCTAGTTTATTTAATTGTGTATATTATTATATATTTTTGATAATTTAGAATATTAAATACGTGGCCAAAGTTTTGATATTTTGTATTTATTATTTAAAATATTTGAAATGTATGTATGAATTTTTTTTTGAAATTGTTTCATTTTATTATTTATAAAGTAATTTAATTTTAGAAAAAAAAATAAGTATTTCTATTAAGAAAATTGATTTCTTTAAATAGATGGTGGTGGAGCGGGGATACCCGAACCCGTTTGGGTCAAATTTGGGTTATAATTCTCCATCTCCGTTTGGGTTTGGGCAGGGAACGGGATTGTTTGGGGATTCAAGTTTAGGTTTGGGAGAGATAATAACCGTTCACGACCCGCCCCGTTGCCATCCCTAAGTGTAAGGATGAGAAAATTGTCTGTACTCATAAGGCTAAGGTATAATAGGTTTAGGTTTGTGTTGGATGTGAGTTAAATAAAATTTAGGTTGTAACATAATGTTTGTTTGATTCGATTTTCAAAATACAAAACACAAATCGAACCGAACCGTGTGATTTTGTTAAAAGATGACTCAAACAGATTTGAACAAAATGTGATTTTTTGCAGATTCGATTTGATTTGGTTCAGTTTGCAGTTTTCTAATGAGTTGGTTTGGTTTTGAACACCTCTAAGTACAATTGCGTGTTACAAATAATAAAATATTAATTTTTATTAATATAATGTTATCATTTTTTTTTACTATTTCTCATTTGATTACATGAAGAATCAAATAAATATTATGAAAATTATTGAGGAAGCCATGTCAAACACAACATAAGATAACATGTAAAGTTTTTCAAAGTTTGTTATGGAAAAAGGACAAATGAATTTTATATAATACACAATAGTTAATTAAATAACGACGACGCGTGTATTGATTTTATTTACTTAAACAAAATTAATAATATAACGAAATAACATGTAAAGTTTTTCAAAGTTTGTTATGGAAAAAGGACAAAATGAATATTATAAAATACACAATAATTAATTGAACAATGACCATGCATGTATTGAAGCCTAACAAGTATCTTAAAAATATGACTCATTTAATTAAAGTATGACAATTAAAAGTTTTTGATAAAAAATATTAATTTATAAATATCTATAATTTATTTATATTAGTAGATAAATAAAAATTTATACCGTGATAAAAAATTAAAACACGAATCAGCGATTTATATCTAAAAGGGGAAGTTTTTTTATATTTCCGATGAAAATCTATAAGGATATAATGAGGATTCAGAATAACTTTTTGTGGGGAGATACGATATAGAAGAGGAGGATACATTGGGTTGTTGGAATCAATTGTGTCTTTCGACGAAGAAAGGCGATTTAGACTTGAAAAGAATTGCAGATTTCAACCTTGCTTTGCTTTTTAAGTGAAGATGGAAGATTCTAAAAGGGGAAGTTTCTTTATGGAAAGATATTCTGTTAGCGAGATAGGGTAAGTTGAACCAACAAATTATCTCCGGTACTCCTTTAAAATCTCTTTTGCCGAATCATGTGTGGTGGAATGATTTGGTCTTATTGGAGAAACGTCTTCCCGAGCCGATTTTTTTCGACAATTGTGTTTTTTCTTTAGGAGAAGGCGCATCTATTTTATTCTGGAAGGCTAATTGGATAAGGGAGGTCAGTCTTAAGGCCTTATTTCCATAATTAATGTTTCTACTGAGTAACTTGAAGGAGGCTTCGGTGGAGGATATAGGTGCTTGATCTGGAAGTGTGTGGCAGTGGGGAGATTTAGGAGAGGCTTCAGTGCTCTATTTGGATGATCACGTCAGTTTGAATTCCCTTTACAAATTTCTATCAGAGTCGGTTCCGGAGAGGGCAGTGTCTGATAATGTGCGTTGGAAGCCAGGATTACTATTCAGATACTCCTCCAAGTCGGGTTACGATCTCATTTCCAAGAATCTTAAGGATAATAATATTGATGAAAATCTTTTTTCTGCTCTCGTATTTCTGTGGAAAACTTCAGTTCCGTTCAAAATTAAAACTTTTGCTTGGAGATGTTTAAACAGGTTGCCAACAAGGAATATCCTTTTCCTTAGAGGTATTCCGTTTTCCCTTTCTGATCTTCATTGTGTATTATGTTCTGATCAGGAGGAATCGACGGATCATCTTTTCTTTAACTATAATTTATCTAAGTCTGTTTGGCAAGAATTAGAAATATGGACAAAAATTCGTTTGGATTTTGTTGAGGTAACTTGCAAAAGCTTCCTCCATTGGCATGCTGGTAGCAGGAAGAAGAGAGAGAATATTAATAATGAGGGTACTATTTGGTTGGCGGCGTTGTGGGAAATTTGGTGCCTGAGGAATGATATCATTTTCAACAACGGTTTGGTCAACATTTCCAATCTTATGTGAGATGTCAAAATGAAAGCTTGGAAGTGGTCTTTAATTGGAGAAAATTCTAATACCAAATAAAACTTTTACAAGTTTGATCAAGATCCGTTGCTTTTTTTATCTTAAGTTTCAGTTGGTTAGTATTTTCTCTTATCCTGTTTTCCGAACTCGACTTTTTGTAAGTGGGTTAGAGTACCCCTTCTCTGTTTTAGGATGTAAGGGGCTGTTTGGTTTGTAAAAGGGTGGAGTATCCCTTGTACTCTCTTTTAATGGATTATTCGCCTATTAAAAAAAATTAAATTAATATGTTGATACTTATAAAGGATATATTATATTTCTAACACATAGAGTGAAAAACGACACTTACACAATTACTTTTAAAAGTTATAGAAATGGACATTATGACATATCTAATATTATTTGAGTTTCGTTTTCCTATTTATTTTTAAAAGAGTTTAAATATTATAATAAACATTAATATTTTTTATTCTTTAGTGATGATATTACTTAAATACATGTTCAAAAAATATATAAAATATGTTGAATAAAAGAAAAAAAATCAATTCTTTTAAGAGAAAAGGAATATGTGTAAAATATTTTTACACTGTCAACCAATCACAACCATGTATCCAATTAAAATTCAATTTTAATTTAAAAAAACTGATATGACATGACAAATGTAGAAATTTTGATTAATTGTATATGTAAAATTAGTTTACACGGTCAATGCACTATCTTCAAACTCTTCTTTTAAATATTTGTCTTGAAGACACTTTATACGAGGGTATTTTAAAAATTTTGTAGTAAGAAAAAAAAAAAACTATGGATGAGTGTCATATATGATTGTCAAACCGACACATAATATATCCTTAAATATATTGTACTCTAAGTCGGAATGTGCAAAACTTATGTTTTCATTTTTATAGGTTGATAAATGCATGAATTACTGTCTAAGTTACAGCTATGCAGGTTGCAATCAAATCACCAACACTCTCCTTATTCACTTTTATAAGGTGTGAAATCCTCGCAATTAAGAAGAAAAAAATCATACTAACTTTGAAGATTCAACTTATTTAAAAGAAAATAAAAGCATATGTATTGTCAACATTTTCCAGCTAACAAAGCTTCATACTTTATTCATTCATGCATAGTTTGTTGTCTCTATCAAACCCAAATCCACGTTCCATAACCAACTTGCCTCGCAATGCTCCAAAATACCATACTTTTTTTTATATTCAAAAGCAGGCCATTATTTTTCTTCGATAATAATAATATATTTCTACATGTATATTATATTTCTCACATTTGACTATTTCATAGCGGAAACATATTATTTTCTAGAAAACTTAATAGTAACATTATTTTTTTCGTAGATGTTGAATACTAGGTAAATTGTAATAGGCATCAAATCAAAATAGATCTACCAAGATGAATAGTATAGCTAAAATGGGAAGGAAAAAACTATATAAAGGGTGATGCTATCTTTCATAATAGAAACACCAAAACCAACTTTGAGAAAACATGGGCTCTCAAATGGCCTTTATTACTCTCACCATTGCATTAACATTACTTTCTCTCACTTTGCCATCTCAAGCAAACAACTACGTCTATTCATCTCCACCACCACCACCTAAGCCTTACTACTACCACTCTCCACCACCACCGGTGCACTCACCTTCTCCACCTTACCATTATAGTTCACCACCACCACCAGTGCACTCACCTCCTCCACCTTATCATTACAGTTCACCGCCACCACCAAAGAAGTCATACAAATACTCTTCTCCTCCACCACCAGTTTACAAATATAAGTCACCTCCTCCTCCCGTTTACAAGTACAAGTCACCACCACCTCCGGTTAAGAAACCATATAAGTACTCATCACCACCTCCACCAGTTTACAAATACAACTCACCTCCTCCACCTTACAAATATATATCTTCTCCTCCAACACCTGGAAAGCCATTCAAGTTCCCACCTCCTCCTCACAAATATATATCTTCTCCTCCAACACCTGGAAAGCCATTCAAGTTCCCACCTCCACCAACACCCGTTTACAAATATAAGTCTCCTCCTCCACCTGTATACTCACCTCCTCCTCCTTACAAGTACATATCTCCCCCAACACCAGGAAAGCCATTTAAGTTTCCACCTCCACCAACACCCGTTTACAAATATAAGTCCCCTCCTCCACCTGTCTACTCACCACCACCAATTTACAAATATAAGTCTCCTCCTCCACCAGTCTACTCACCACCTCCACCACATTATGTCTACTCTTCACCTCCTCCACCCGTCTATTCCCCACCTCCACCACATTACATCTATGCATCACCTCCTCCTCCTTACCACTACTAGATAGTGGCTTACCATAGTATCCCATGGTATGCTTCTGACTATGAACAATCTACACAAAATACTTATCATTAAAATATGTTAATCATTAAATAAAAGCATGTTTCTTTTATTAATACTAGCCTCCTTTTAATTTCACTTTATTCCTATAAACTGATATACTTATGTTTAAACCACTTTCTCACATACACATCTATAGTTTTTAAGTGTCCAATTAATGAAATATATTAATATCCTAATGTGTGCATTATACTTTTGTAGGATTTGAGGGAAATATATATTGGAAATAAAGAGAACATAGTGCAAAGCAGGAAGATGCATTTCAGTTTCACAATATACAAGGAAAAAAACAACGGAAGGAAAGTTTCCATGCACTATGTCTCAAGAAAAGTCGCTATTCTTTTCTCATTTGTTATGTTATGAATTATTATTCTCATTATTAGAGTGCTTGGTTTTTGAATTTTGACAATTGTAAGGCACTGTGTGTAATATCATAAATGAATAAAGCTTTTTTATTTTGCAACTCACTATTTATTTTGCAACCCATTGTAGATTTCTTGTTGTCTCGTATTCGCATTTGCATGTCTCACTTAGTCTCAAGATTGTCCCTCTTATTTGTTTTCCAATGTATTTATGTGCTTTGTTCTTTGAATTGTGTTGTGTTTCGTGATATTTGCATTCTGTATTGTTCTCAGTTAGCTTGTGTGGTTCTTTCATTTAATTGCTCTATTTATTAGCACAAGTATTTCATTTTGTTGATATGTTCAATGTGTAGTGAGTGCTTATTTTTGTGTTAGTCAAAACGTGTTGGTATTTTTTGTTTTTTTAGTCTTTTGTTTTATGTTTTTTATCTCTATTCTCCAAAATCAATATTGTTTTTAGGGAAATTCTACGGTGCATTTGCCCATTTGACTTCAGTGGTGAAGTCACTGACTGACCAATCAGAATTAAGCCCTAAGCCATAATAGTGCCACAGTGGACTGAAGCATTAAATGACCCTTATTGACACTTACTGTGGTAATTTTATAGTTTGTATATTGCAACTTAGTCCCTAACATATTAATATTGTTTTTAAATTTTAATGTTTATTAGTCCCTAACATATTAATATTATTTTTAATTTTTAATGTTTATAAAAGAATAAAATAAATTATGATTCATCCTCCCCACTTCATCTTTTCATAGTGGTAAAAATATAATTTCGGATACCCTTTGATTTCAACAATTTCACTTCAATCTCCACTTCACCAAATCAAAATCTACTCAAAATAAAAAATCAATATAAACATAAATATAAAAAAAAAAAAAACTAACGTGAGAAATTAGAATTGGTTCGGAGAATTTTCCGGCGGTGGTTCTCCGCCGTTGACATCGACACTGTCATCATATAAGCATCATTAGCATAAATTTTTTGTAGGAAGATGTAGATATTATATTGCTAAATCTAACTGGATCGTCAATTTCGATTAAAATCAACTGTGTTCATAGATTGATTGAATTGTTCAGTTAGGGTTTATTTGGTACTTTTTGGAAATTCGTATTTATCTTTGGTTGATAGCTTTAATAAGTTACATGGTTGGAACCGTGATGAAATTCTGAGCAATTTGGTATTTTACATTTTTCAATTTGACGAGGAATGGAGAAAATATGAGTTTGGCCATGGTGGTGGTCTTGAGGAAGAAGAAGATGGAGTTTGGCTTTTAACCATTGTTGGGTTATCAAAGCTTCAAATTGGTATTCCTCAAAATAATTAAAATTGGACAAAAAAGAAGACATTATTGTGTTCAGAATATAATTTCCAATTGAACCATGTGATTTTTTAATATTTATTTGCTGTGTTATATGAGTATGAAATCTGCAGGTCCGGGAAAAGCATGGTGAGAACAATGGAGGAACAGTACCGGCGCAAGCTTTTTAGTTTCAGATTTTTAAGCGCTTTTGTTTAATATATAGTGTATAATTTTCGTTAACATACAGCGAAGCAAGGACGGCGTAGCGGCAATGGGAGAGCTCTAAGATCATAAAGTGCAGGGGCGTGGGTTCGATCCTAGCCTACTGCAGTTTTTCTTTGCCTTTTTTTTTAAAGGATGTTGTTTACAGATTCAGTGCAATGAGCCTTCATGCGTCCACGATGTACCTTGGTTCTCTATTACCAGATCCGTACCAAGCAAGGATCCAACGCATCAATGCTGAAGGTTCACCATGGATCATCAAGGGAGTACCACACAGGATTTCTATCCAGGTTTTTTATTATTATTCTTTTATTAGTTTTATAAATTTGTTTTATTTTGTATTTTCAATTCTATCCAGCAATACATTATTTAATCCGTTAACTATAATGATCAAACCTATTGATCATCGCAACTAACGGTGACATACTAAATCAGGGTTGTACGCCCAAGCATCAAACACACTAAACCACGACACTACGGAAATTCATCTCTTCAACACTGCGATGTTCAAAACTACGATAAGGTAATTCAAAATACCTTCGAACTTCGCATTTCAAAAACTACGATAGGCCATTCAAAAAGCCTTCAAACCATATCAAATCAAATTCAAGGGCGTACAACCTTGTGCCTGAACTACATTGACTCTGATTCTCCATAAGGAGATACGTAGGCACTTGGTAACAAGGCGAGTCTCCCCCCTTAAAATCTCAATTCAGTTCTAAATCTCAATTTTCACCCTGTTCATTTCCTTAGCTATTAAACCTTAACTTTTAGCCATAAAACTTTTGTCTTAACATAAAACCTTAGAAAATGGTTGAGGGTGCCTAACACCTTCCCTCGACCTGATTATAATAACTTACCCCGATCTCTAAACTGCGTAGGGTTTCCTATTCGCCCTTCAGAATAGGTAGCGACTCTAAGTCTTTATTTTTAGGGAGACTACGTTTGTTAAATAGATGATGGTCAACTATGTGTGAGCCATGTCAGAGAGTCAACTGATGATGTCCGACTATGTGTGAACCATATCAAGGATGGACTGATGATGGTCGATTATGTGTGAACTATGTCAAGATGCACGGATAATGTTCGACTATATGTGAACCATATCACGGAGTCAACTGATGATGTCCGACTATGTGTGAACAATGTTATAGATGGATAGGAGATGGTCGACCATGTGTGAACCATGTCAGAGAGTCAATTGATGATGGTGGACCATATGTGAACGTTGCCAGGGAGTAAACAAGTGATGCTCGACTATGTGTGAACTATGTCAGGAAGTCAACTGATGATGATTGACTATGTGTGAACCATGTTATATATGGATGGGAGATGGTTTAGTATGTGTGAACCATGTTACAGATGGATATGAGATGGTCAACTATGTGTGAACCATGTCAAGGAGTCAACTGATGATGGTCAACTATGTGTGAACCATGTCAGAAAGTCAATTGATGATGGTCGACCATGTGTGAACCATGTCAGAAAGTCAATTGATGATGGTCGACCATGTGTGAACGATGTCAGAGATGCATTGATGATGGTCAAATATGTGTGACCCATGGAAGATAGTCAGCAAAATATGGTAAAAAATGTGTGAGTTATGTAAGAGATGCATATATGATGGTCAAATATGTTTAAACCATGTAAGATAGTCAACAAAAGATGGTAAATTATGTGTCAATTATGTCAGAGATGCATAGATGATGGTCAACTATGTGTGAACAATGGAAAATAGTCAACAGAAGATGGTCAAATATGTGTGCACCATGTAAGACAATCAATAGAAGATGGTTAACTATGTGTGAACTATGTTAGATATTCAACAAATGATAGTCAATAGATGACGGTCAAGTTTGTGTGAACCGTGGAAGATAGTCAATAGAAGATGGTAAACTATGTGTGAATTATGTCAGAGATGCATAGATGGTGGTCAACTATGTGTGAACAATGGAAAATAGTCAACAGAAGATGGTCAATTGTGTGTGAACTATGTCAGAGATTCATAAATGATGGTCAAATATGTGTGCACCATGGAAGATAGCCAATAAAAGACTGTCAGCTATGTGTGAACTATGTTGGAGATGCATAAATGATGGTCAAATATGTGTGAACCATGTCAAGGATGCTCTGATAATGGTTGTTATGTGTGAACCATGTCAGGGAGTCAACTAATGATGGTCAACTATGTGTGAACCATGTTACAGATGAATACATGATGGTCAACTATGCGTGAACCATGGAATATAATCAATAGAGGATGGTCAACTATGTGAGAATTATGTCTGAGATACATAGATGATGGTCAACTATGTGTGAACCATGGAAGAGATTCAACAGATGATGGTCAACTATGTGTGGACCATGAAATATAGTCAACAGAGGATGGTCAATCATGTGTGAACTATGTCTAAGATACGTATATAATGATCAACTATGTGTGAACCATGGAGGATAGTTAACAGATGATGGTCGACCATGTGTGAACCATGCAAGGGAGTCAACAGATGATGCTTGGCTATATGCGAACCATGTCAGGGATGCACTAATAATGTCCGACTATGTTTGAACCATGTCAGGGAGTCAACCGATGATGTTCAACTATGTGTGAACCATGTTAGGGAGTCAACTGATGATGTTCAACCATGTGTGAGCCATGTCAGGGAGTCAACGGATTATGTTTGATTATGTGTGAACCATGTCAGAGATGCACTGATGTTGTTCGACTATGTGTGAACCATGTCAGGGAGTCAACTGATGATGTCCTACTATGTGTGAACCATGTTATAGATGGATAGGAGATGGTCGACTATGTGTTAACCATGTTACAGATGGATAGGAGATTGTAAACTATGTGTGAACCATGGAAAATAGTCAATAGATGATGGTGAACCATGTCAGAGATGCATTGATGATGGACAACCGTTGCGAACCATGTAAAATAGTTAGTAGATGATAGTGAACCATGTCAGAGATGCATTGATGATGGTCAACTATGTCTGAACCATGTTAGAAATGCATTAATGATGGTCAGCCATGGAAAATGGTTAGTAGATGATGGTGAACCATGTCAGAGATACATTGATGATGGTCAATTATGTGCGAACCATGTCTGAGAGTCAATTGATGATGATCAACTATGTGTGAACCATATCAGGGATGCATTGATGATGTTCGACTATTTTGTTGACTCTGATAACTAAAAATGGGTCACATTACAATGGATGTACTCTGAATCATATTTTAGTGGATCTGAGTCAACGAAATGGGTCACATTGCAATGGATGTACTCTGAATTATATTTTAGTGGATCAGAGTCAACGACATATGTCACATTGCAATGGATGTACTCTAAATAATATATTAGTGGATCAAAGTCAACGACATGGGTCAGAATACAATGGATGTACTCTGAATCATATTTTAGTGGATCAAAGTCAACTAAATGGGTCACATTGCAATGGATGTACTCTGAAGCATATTTTAGTGGATCATAGTCAACGAAATGGTCGATTATGTATGAACTATGTCAGACAGTCAACTGATGATGTCTAACTATGTGTGAACCATGTCAGAGATGCATTGATGATGTCCTACTATGTGTGAACCATGTCAAGGATGCATTGATGATTGTCAACTATGTGTGAACCATGTCAGGAAATCAACCGATGATGTCCTACTATGTGTGAACCATGTCAGGCAATCAACTGATGATGTCCAAATATGTGTGAACAATGGAAGACGGTAAACTATGTGTGAATTATGTCAGAGATGCATAGATGATTGTCAACTGTGTGTGAACCATGAAGATAGTAAACAAATGATGGTCTACTATGCGTGATTAATGGAAGATAGTCAACATAAGATGGTCAACTATGTTAGAGATGCATACATGATGGTCAACCATGTGTGAACCATGAAAAATAGTCAGTATATGATGGTGAACCCTATCAGAAATACATTGATGATGGTCAACCATGTGTGGACCGTGGAAAATAGTCGATAGACGATGGGGAACAATGTCAGAGATGCATTAATGATGGTCAACTATGTGTGAACCATGGAAAATAGTCAATAGATGATGGTGAACCATGTCAGAGATGCATTGATGATGGCCAACTGCTGCGAACCATGTAAAATAATTAGTAGATGATAGTGAACCATGTCAGAGATGAATTGACGATGGTCAACTATGTATGAACCATGTTAGAAATGCATTAATGATGGTCATCCATGGAAAATAGTCAGTAGATGATGGTGAACCATGTCAGAGATGCATTGATGATGGTCAATTATGTGTGAACCATGTCTGAGAGTTAATTGATGATGGTCAACTATGTGTGAACCATGTTAGGGATGCATTGATGATGTTTGACTATGTGTGAACCATGATAGGGAGTCAAGTGATGATGGTCGACTATTGTGAACCATGGAAAATAGTCAGTTGATGATGGTGAACCATACCAGAGATGCATTGATGATGGTCAACTATGTGTGAACCAAGTTAGAAATGCATTGATGATGGTCAACTATGTGTGAAACATCGAAGATAGTCAATAGATGATGGTTAACTATGTGTGAACTATGTTAGATATGTATAGACGATGGTTAACTATGTGTGAACCATGTCAGACAGTCAACAGATGATTGTCTGAATAAAAATAAATAAAAATAAAAGAATAAATGTTTATTTTTAAAAATGAGACGTTTATATATTAGTTGGTTATATATTGTGTTTTAAAAATGAAAATAAAAATTAAATAAAAAAAATAAATATTTATTTTTAAACTTTAGGTTTCTAAGTAAATGAAATAAAAGATATTGACCCGATTGTATAAATAAATAAAAGAATAAATAAATGAAAATAACAATTTTATATATATTGAGTTTTATAAATATATTGACCCAATTTATAGCCTAATCCGATGCTAACTCAAACTTCTCCCAATTTTCATATTCCCTCGCAGCTTTTCTCACAAACCTTAAAAAAATTTAGAACGCTCCAACATTTCCCTCCTTTGAAAGCCCAAAATTTTCATCTCCCTCTCTTTCATCGATACCTATTCAAACACAAATTAAAATATTTGTCTTTCTAATTTCACCGAAAACCCACACATCTCTTACTCCTACCATGGCTACAGGTGGAAAGCGGAAATTCATGTGAAGCTTAATCGATGGCTGTTAAGAGAGCTATGGAGCTTGGGGAAAAGGTCAGCTTCGTTCTCTTTCTCTTAACAAATCGAATTTAATTGCCTTTGTTGTTGTTGTTTTGCTTCTTGTTTTGATTTTTTTTGGGTGTTATTATAGCTTCCTGAAAAGAAGGTTCCGTGTACCATTGGGAATATAGGGAAAGTAAATGAGACTATTTGCATGCCTGATGATAAAGAGGTTCCATGTACCATTGGAATTAGGGGTTTTTGCTTCTCTTTTGATTCTATTTACTCGTTCATCAATCTATATGTCCTTTGAAGAGTGCTGTCAAATAGGATATTGATCTTTTCAATTTTATGTTTTTGAATTTTAGCCATTGGAGGGTGAGGCTGTTATGAGCAAATTTCAGAAGGTTTATAAAAAATTAAGCTGAGCTTTTAAAGGTGTGCCTTTTGAAGAATTAATGAAGTTAAAGAACAGGTATTTGTAAATTGTAATTATGTTCAAATAGTTTATGCACATGTTAATGTATCTTGAGTTTTAATTCATTTAGTTTGATAAATTAATGCATTCACACAATCAACACACTCGATGACTGTCGAATTTAGATGTAGGAACAAGCACATTTTGCTTCTAAAAAAAAGAAGAACTTCTAAGGTAATTTCTATAACTTTGCTTCTGATCTTCGAGGTTGTTGTTCAAGGTGTTTTTAACATTGTGGTATAAAAATAATATAGACATTGGAGGAAGTTAATCCCAGTGAGGTTGAAGCTGTCTTTAAACCATTAGGAGCAGAGGCGAGGGAGTTGTCCGTGTAATTTTCAAAGGAAAGATATCATTTTCATTGTTGTTATATCACCACTTGTGCTTCTTACTTCTTAACTTGTTATTTTACACTGTTCTTAATCTTACTCATATTATGGAAGCAGTTGAAGCTTAAGTGGAATGGTTCCAAATCAGTTATTAAGCATCCTCGATGCAGTATCAGGAGGAAATCAAGTTATGTTGATGCTGAGGTAATTTTCTTATCGTGAGCATATATACCAGATGTTTGTTCTATTCAAATTTGAATGAGATTGAATTTTATAGAATAATCTAAAATGAATTTATGACAATTAGCTATTTGGAGCTAAGGAATATACCATAAACTATGTTCATAAACTTTTTCAAAGTGATTCAATGAGGTTGATTATTTTTCAGGTATTTGCATTTGTAAAAACAGACAGCGCTAACTCGCCCCATAGAGCAAAGTTGATTATTTTTGCAGAATTGAAGAGGGTTCGCAACTGATTTTCTTGTTTAGAAATGGATTTGAATGGAGTCTTGCTGAAAGTATGGTTGATGGCATATGAAAAGAATTAGCTAAAGCTTACTTGAATTATTATATCTTATATTTTGTTTCTTTTGATCAGTCGATCCTTGCTGACATTCTTTTGCTTTGATATTTTTGCAGTCAACACACATGGCCTCTCAGCAGATAACAGAAGAAGCTGTTTACCTTTGCACTGGAAATCCATTGCCCAAAGACATTGAGCAAATATCTTACTGGCTTCTAAATGAACAATATTCAGAGAGCTTTAAAAGTATTCAGGATTGTTTAAAACCCTTTATAAATGTATTCAGTCTCTATAACCATTTTATAATTCTTATTTGCATTATTTTCTAATAGGAATTAATGATATGAAAACAAGGAAAGGACTCGCCCTTGTTGATGTTGTAAGAGAAGTGACAATGTGAGTATTGTATATCATGGCACTAATGTCCAACTCCCTTCCAACTATGTGTTAGGTTTTTTTGGCATTTTGTTTCAAACTAAAATTAAGGTTTACCATTTTGTTACTTAACAGGAAGAAATAGGTGAGGTTAAAATAAGTGATGAAGAGGGTAATACATCAACAGGTATGCACTTCTACTTGAGTTTAGAGATTCAATAGAGTAATTTTGTGAGATTCAGCATCAGCATGAGGCTTAATGTGATGCTAAAACAATTCATGTCTATTCAAACGATGTTTTACAATGTTCTTCAATAGATTTTTTGAAGTACTAATAGTTTATTCTAATGACTTTGTAATTTTTTTGTAGGTGGGGCTGAAAGATTAGTTGTTGATGTAGCTGTTGAACTTGCATCTCATGGTCATAAAGTTCATATTTTTACTGCACATCATGATAAAAACATATGCTTTGAGGAAACCATTTATGTTGATGTATACTGGTTGATCAGGTCTCATGTTTATATTGAATCTTGCATCTTATTAAGCACTATTACCACTATTATCTTCTTATGTTTATACTGAATCTTGCATCTTATTAAGCACTGTCGAATTGTAGGAATGGACATTTTGATACTCGTTAACAGCAAATTCACATTGATAAATATTATGGTGCCATTGCATTATAAATTGTCATGGAAGTATCAATTTTCAAGGAAGTATCAATATTATGGTTCCACTGCATTATAATATTATGGTGTCACTGCATTATAAATTGTCATGGAAGTATCAATATTATGGTGCCACTGCATTATAAATTGTCTAATATTCACACTATGAAGTGTAGTGAATTTCTTGTTCATGAGTATTACAAGGAAAAATGCCATTTAGCTGAAAGAAATAGAGAGACATAACATGGAAGTAGCACTTTTCAAGATCAGGACTTTTGCAACACTGTTGTAATGCACCCTCTTCCAAAACTCGACGAAGTAAGTACACAAAATACAACCATGTCGTATGATATTCTTACGTTCAAAGTCATTATATAACCTAACTTGGTTGCTTTAATTTGATGCAGATCGAAGCGGATGTCGACAATTATCCTAGAGCCGCTTATTTTAGGCAGCCAAAGAATGGTTTATACATTAGGATGGCTCTGTTAAAGGTTTTGCTTCTTGGTTGGTGAAAGATGCATTCACTCTCCAAGTGATCAAGATGATAAATTGTCTCAGTTGTTATCTTTGTTAACTTGTTTTCGGTTCCTATGTTGGTATGAGAGTCTCACATATAGAGTGAGAGAAAGAGGGAAAAAAATAATTTTTAGACATTAGTATTAACTTTTGATATGCAAGTTTTTCTATTTACCATAGTGCTAGTGCAGCATGACCAAAGTATACTATTAAGAAATATTCAAAGGTAATATTTAGTCCTTATAAGCATGGTTGTTAAAATCTCGATTTAAAACCTAAACTCTATAGATTTCACGTTTCTAGGTCAGCATTTCGTGTTAAATCGCAGGTAAAAACCTTTTTATATAAAATCGTATTCTGGAACGATTTTAGGTGATTTAAATCTTTCTAAAATCGGTGAAATCATGTAAAATCGTTGGATTTTACTCTTTGACTTGATTTTACTTGTTTTTGTCAAAGTTAAAAATCACATGTTATATTTTGGCCCATAAATTTTCTCTATGGATTTTTAATTTTATTCACATTCATATCTTGGTTACAAAACTAAAGAATTTTTAACATTTAGAGATGGATTTAATCAAGTCGAATATGAATGTTCTAATTAATGAAGATGATGTTGTAGAAGGATTGAACTTTTGATTAAGTTGAAGAAGAAGATGAAAAGATCTGTTTTTTTGAACTTGAAAAACTTACGAAACTATTGTTTTTTTATAATCTTTTGGATGTTACATTTTATGAGTTGGTGGACAATTTATGTAGTTTGATACATGTTTGTGAATATTACACTTTATTATGATGATATAGTATATTTTTGTTTTATAATTAAGTAAAATTTTAAATAATTAAAGCATTTAGAATATTATATATATATATATATATATATATATATATATATATATATATAAATTTAATATAATTTTAATGAGGTAAACCCCATGATTTTACGTTTCGATTTTACGTTTCGATTTTACCTAAATAAAACGAGTTAAAGTAAAAACTCGATTCTGACAACCTTGCTTATAAGACATTTTCTTGTGAAGTTTAGTGCTGATAAAATTTTGATTGATGTTAAGTATATCCAATTTAGTAATTTTTCGAGCTAAACATAAGTTACTAAAATCACTAAACATTGAAATGTTAGTTCTTTTACTACATAATAAGCGATACAATGTCTGCAAACAATAACAGTAAAATCCATGCAAGTTGAATTGTAGAGCCAAGAAGAATAATAATCTTATTGTTGGTGGTAACTGTTTATATAAGGTTGTTTAGAAGCTAGTGAGAAACCATAAGGAATCAAAGCAAAGGAAATACAGTACAATATCATTTCATTGGGATCAAAGCAAAGGAATTAGTGACAATGTATTTTCTCAATGTCTATGCTATTTACTTCGAAAATCTTAGGTCAACTCCCATGTTTGTTTTTAACGCTTCTGAATGGTATGTTCTAAAAATGTTTCTTGAGACAAGGTTCCTTTCGAACCAGATCGATGTGAAGTTTTAGGAAGTCCCTAAAAAAGGAATGGGATGAATTGAAAATTTTCTAAAAACAAAATACTCCATTAAAAAAACTTGGTAGAAACAATAAAGATTAAGTTGTAGTGTAAACCAATCAATTACAAGGAAAATAAGGTGAAAAATGTTCTAACCAATGCAAAAGTTTCTCAAAGGATTCTAAAAATAAGGTGAAAAATACAAGGAAAATGAATACAGCACCCCTAAAAAATATATAATAATCAAGTTAGAAGTATAAAACTTGATCAAAATTTAACTACATAGCTAATAAGTGGGGACGTTAGGATCAACATTTTTAGCCCAAGCCTCCAAACCTCCGACAATATCCTTAGCAGAAGCAAACCCCATTTTGTGAAGGTATTGAACAGCCCTTTGAGAATCATTTCCTCTTCTGCATACAACATACAATTCCGGAGGGACTGTAGACAAGCATCTACTTACCCATCACGCGGTCTAAGCATTGTCTTCATATCATAGGTCAAAACCTTAGCATAATCAGGTCCACCCCAAGGTGGAGATAGGAAAACGGTGTCAGCCTGCAAGACAATATAGTTTGTCATCAAATATCCCAGAAGTGTAAGTGTAAGCTATTAGTATGATTCCGAAAAATGACTTTTATATAATGTATATTCCTGACAGCACAGTTACTAGAATCATTTGATTTTCAAGGAATTTAAGCTCTTCTTGAGGAATCCATTTATCATATTTTCAAAAAGTGGATAAACAGACAGATGATACTCATCAAGTGGATACAGATGAGGATAAAAGGTATCCCGTAATCAACAGCGCAGACACAAGTATCACCTAGTTTTGGTATAAAGCTAGGCAGAGCCAGGCAAGAGATATAATTTGACAGATAAGGATGGGACAAAAATCTGAAGTTATACATTTGCCTTTCTAATGGTGCCAATACTTTAAAAACATCCAAAATATATGCGGTACGACTAAAACATATCAATCATGGCATCAACTCTCTTGTGCAAAACAACAAAACATATAAAAAGAAAACTTTAGTACCTTTAACTTTGGTGCCAAGAGGAAGAAGTCACCAATTATGAAGTCAATTTGATCATCCACCCTATAAATAGAAGCATTATGCCTAGCATAATCAATCTTCAATGGATCAATATCGATTGCAATCACATTTCTGCACCTGTAATATCAAATAATTGATTGCCATTAATAGAATTAAAATCATTTTCAAATAACTTTCGCAGAGCAAGAGTCAAGTATTTGACCAATATAACAATATTATAGCTACAAAATAGATTAGTCATCTTGAATATTGTTTAACAAAGATCTTGCTTCAAAGATCTCAATCTCGATCTTTTACAATATTGCTTCAAAGATCTCGATCTTGACCACGCCGACGCACCTGATACAAGGGGCTGCACAAGAACAACGAAAGCAATTAAAAAAAAGTTTCAATAGAAGTAACTTATGTTGTACTTGTGCAAATTCAAGATAGGAAACATGATTTATAGGAAAATAAATTTGGGGGGAAGAGACCGATCTACATTAAGATGTACCTTTCCTAGTACGACACAGTAGTCACTGATCAAATACCGGGGTGGGAGCATTATCTGTTGCATCCACTATTATATCGTATGTAGCAAATTCAAGATAAAAATATATATCACGCCATGTGGATTCAGCGGTAATATTCAAAGGGAAATCAAAAAAGTAAGCACAAAATAAAACAGGTCTCAAGAAAAAAAGAAAGATCAATCTTATTATAGAAAGGAAACGTACTTGCTGAAAATTTCCAAAGCATTGGAATTCTTCAAAGCTTCTTCATGTTCCACGACTTCAATAGATGAGTTGATCCTAAATATTAATAAAAACTTAGTTCCATGTTCCAACAATTGTGATACAAAGTTGTACAAACATTTGGAAATCAACATGAATTGTATGTAAGATTAAAGAGAGAAACATACGAGCGACATGCAGCAGCGGCGGATTTCACTTTTGGCTGACCAATATATGCTTCCGTGTGTATAATCTAAAAACATCATGAATGAGTTGAGATGAATAGGCTACATGTTATGGATAACTTGTACTCACAAAAATACGAACACTGCAATACAACTCATGAACAATACACAAACTACATGTTGCACAAACCATGCCATAAGTTTAGGAAAAAAACAGTACCTGTCTATGCATATTATTCAACTCAACCTTGTCATGATCAAGAACACCCAGTTTACCTGAGTAAAATTTTCAAAATGTAAGCTTTTAACAAGCTTATAGATTATAAAATAAGGCAAAAATCATTAGAAAAAGTGTCATATTTTACCAACGCCAGAAGCTGCAAAATATAACAATGCAGAAGCACCAAGGCCTCCAGCTCCCACAACTAAAATTGGTGACTTCAACAAATTAGCTTGTCCTGTGCAACAAAAGAATGAAAAAATGTGTCATTCAAAAAAGTGTGTCTGCTCAAGGAGCCCATAATGAAGAAGATAAAACAATTTTCAAAGCTTATGAATTAGCAAAACTTAAATACTTCTAATCTCTATAAAGCAATTGCAATCCAAAATCAATTACTATATTCCAAGCCCTGTTTGAATTGATTCACTTGAATTTATTTAATGACATCTGCGGTGACAAAAACTAATTTTGAATAAACTAATTCAGTCGAATTGATGTTACCTAAAAGTGAGTCGAATATAAAGTAGTTTATGTTTGCATACATTATTGCAAAAGTGAGTCGAATAATAAATTTCAATGTAAACATCACATTTAGACTCAAAAGCTACAAATCCTAACTCCTAGTAGAATCAATTCTACATACACAATCAATTCTTTTGTTTTGCAGCGTCAAGTCCTTGTTTTAAACTCGATACTTCATTTTCAGACTTCTCCCAGCCTAAATATAACCAAATACAACAATCAGACCAAAAAACAACAAAGTCGATTGCAATGCCTCAACAGCTTTTGCGCTGGATAAACACGTCTACCATGTCAAGGAGAAATTCAATACGGGCAAAAAAACATATACCTGAGACAAGAGCAGCAAATAATTTTTCTGTTAGAGTAAGCACATCACTAACAACATCTTCGTTTAACGCGGCCTTGGACGTGACTTTCGGAGATGTAGCAGTTCGAGTAGCATATACCTATACATCATAGCGGAAAAAATCATATTCATATATTTCTATTCCAAACTTACAATGATTTGAACAATCAGAGATCTCAGACTTCAAAATAGGACAAAACATGCATGGGGAATTCCTATATATAGTTCTCCTTCAATCTGGAGAGGACACACTACTGATTCTTCAAGGATCTCCTGAAATTTCTTTCCAGATGCATGCTGTTTTATCCACAAAAATTATCAGAACATGATAGAAAGAAACCCTACGGGTCGTCATCGAGGAAGACGCTGGAGGTTTCCTCGTTGTATAGGAGGTCGTCGTCGAGGAAGAAGTTGAGTAGGAGAGCGACATCGCAGTGAAGGGATTTAGAAATTTAGGGTTTTGAATTGCAATTTCGAATTCATCAATTGGGAAGTTGAGAGAAAGAAAAAGAGGGAAGTTGGAAGGAAGAAGAAGAACAACCAAGAATATAACTCAATTAGGAAGTTGGGAGAAAGAAGAGGAGGGAAGTTGGGAGAAAGAAAAGAACAACGAAGAGTATAATTTGTGTTTAATAAAAAATTACATTTATATAAAACTTATTTTTAATTTGTAAAATATTATTAAGTGAATGGGGAAGGTTGCAGAAGAAGAACAGATGGATGGAATTTAGGAATTTAGGGTTTTGAGGGAAAGTTGGGAGAAGGGTGAAGGATGAAGAAGAAGAAGAACGATAATATGAGTTTAAAAAAAATTGTAATCTAATAAAAGTTAATTTTAATTTATAAGATATTATTAAATGAATGGGGACTTATATGCAATAATCAAAAGTTTTTTTTAAAAATGGGTCCCACAGTAAAGTTATTTTTACCATAGAGCTGATGTGGCTTAAATTAACTTAGAATTAATTAGGGTTGATTAGGGCTTTAATTCTATTGGTCAATTGCAGTGACTTCACCACTGAAGTCAAATGGGCGAATGCACCGTAGAATCTCCCTTGTTTTTAACGGTGGTTTTTGTCTTATTGTGTTGATTGGTGTTTAGAAGATATATTTGTTTATTTCTTTTCACTACAATAAATAATGTTGGAATTAAATTCAAAAATTTGATTAAATTCAAAAATTTGAGAAGAAAAGTGAACTAGGGTATGAACAAAATTAAAAGAAGGAAGAAGAATATTTTTTTTTGCAGAGTTTCTCTTTGTCCATAAACTGTAGAAAATTCTTATTCACTTTGCAACTGTAAAATTTTGTGAATACTTGTGTTTACAATATAGGGGTTACTCCATATTTACAGTTTTAGGTTGCTTTCTCCCTAAGTCAAAGTCCAAAATTACAAAAGTCCAAATATCAATTTTTGTCTAAGTCGAAATTATGTGTGAAGCATCCTGCTTCGACATCTAATATAACTCAACATAAATTAAACTATTTTGACACATACATGTTTTCGAAACAAAGAATTACATTCTTAACACACCACCTAATTCCTTGTGTCTAAACTATCTACCTTCATCATAGCTCTTAGTCTTTTGAATACTTCGACCTACACACCCTTTGTCATGATATCTGCAATCATATTCTCAATTCTGAAGTGTTCCAGATTCATCTTTTCTTTAGCTACCTGTTTTAGAAAATAATGGAAACTCATTTACATTTGATTACTTCTGCCATGTGCTATCAGATTCTTTACCAGAATGATAGCTGACATGTTGTTTATCTTCATGGTAATTTCTCCATGATCTTCTGGTGTAATCTCTTCGATTAGATTCACTATTGGTTCTTTTTTCGAACTCCAAGCAACTGTACTCCACCTAGCATAAACATATAACCTGCTGTGGATTTTCACTACTCAGCATCACTACACCAACTTGAGTCGGTGTAACCCATTAGTTTGCATTCTTTTCCCTCATTAGCCGCTGGAAACAAAATGTCATAGTCGAGAGTTCCTTTGAGATACCTTAATATCCTTTTTGTCGCTACTAGATGTGATACCCTTGACTTATGCATGCATCTACTCACCATATCCATACTATATGCTAGACCAGGCCGTGTGTGACTGTTAGCTGGAGATTTCGTTTAAGAAGTTGATCTTCGAAGGTTTTAAGTTCGAAGAATGATGGTTACTGATGACCATCTTCGAAGATTTAAAAAATGGCTACTGATGGCCATGCTTCAAGAAAATGTCTAAGTTGAAACGAAGGAGAGAAGTATCGAAGCTGACACGGAAGATATCTTTGCCAAGACTTAGACATTTCGCGGAAAATTACATAAAGTATTAAAGCTTAATGTATTTCCGTAACATTTTCGAATATAACTATATGGCCACATGTCGAAAAGGACTTGAGCGGGAAGATTTGAATTGCGAAACGGTTTATGTAACTGCACATAGACAGATGGCATCCCCAGAGTTCTCGTGGATAACGTGGCATTAGATTATTGTATGACCGTTAGGGTCAAATTTAGTATAAATAGGAGTCTTAATGATAGGATTTCGTGTGTTCATTTTGTACAAATCACTCACATATTACTCAAGTATCAAGTGTTTAAGAGAAAGAGTTCGCTGAGAAATGTATGTATGACACCACCAATTTGAATACATGTGTATTTACTTTTATCAAATATCTTTTCGTTTTCTTTACTTTCCTTGTTTAAACTTTTACTTTCGAAGTCATTTAATTTCATGCACATTACTTTTCTGCAATTTATATTCTTGCGACTTACATTCTTGCATGTTAATTTTCTTGCAATTTACATTCTCGCAATTTACATGTTTTCTTATTACGATTTACGCGTCGAAGTTACATTAACTCATATAACCAGCGTTATCTCGAATGATTAGTCATTTGAACATAAATTTCTCGAAATCAAAACAAACAGGTATGAACCAAATCATATCAATAAACCTTTCGTTTGACCATGTCCTAGGATCAATCTAGTCGATCCTGCGAGTAACCAAATCATATTTATTATAGTTTGGAGGACTAGCGGTTGTTTACCGGAAATCACCGTAAACAAATTGGCACGCCCAGTGGGACTGTGTCAAACTAAGTGTTATTAATTGATTGTTTTGTTTTGTCTAGAA